>NW_007778953.1:0-509 GCF_000696425.1 Galeopterus variegatus
AGAAGTTCCAATGAGTCAAGCAGAGAAGGTTGGTTTTATAGACAGAAAAGGCTAAAGAAAGCAGAAGCAAAGAACGAAAAGTGGATTGGTCATTTCAAAGTTACTTTTCTTGTAAGGTAGGGACAGGGAGACAGAAGATTAGCTAGCATCAGTTTACTTCAGGCTGCTCTTCTGCATAAGGGTTAAATCAGAGAGAGGTTCATTATCGTGCTTATTGAAGATTTAAACTGGCATGTTGGAAAATTGACTTTTATCTCTGTCTCCTAATTTCTCAGAAGATCAGACCACAATTTAGTTTTAGTTTGGTGACTGGAACTTAGCTGTGGTGACTTCATTTTGGTTTTTAGTCTCATCTGCTGAGACCTAGTCCAGGAATTTAGTGCAAAAGAATGGCCTGTAATTTTATTTAACCATTCCTCCCTTTTGCTCAGGCTGTCTAGGTGAGAGTGCACCACTCTCCATTACCATCATTCTGAGTTCCAGGTCTTAGCATGTCATTCACAGGTTAA
>NW_007778953.1:2426-3224 GCF_000696425.1 Galeopterus variegatus
GGGGGCGACACTGAGGGTTGCGATCCGTTGCCGGACACGGAAAAAGACAAAAAAAAAAGTTTTCGTAAATCTGGAAAACAAAAACTTAATTAGAAGAATCAGCAATGTTTCAAAATAAAGAAACTGTAAAAACACATAATTATTCTTCATCTCTTTATTCAGTCTCTTATAACTCATTATTTTTCTGATCTTGGTTAGTAGTTTCACAAACCCATCTGTTTCTTCATTAGAATTTAAGAAAATTGGTCCAGTGATATAAACTGAAAGTTATTAAGAACCTGTACTTGTCAGAGTTTTCATTCCTTCCATGAACATCTTTGATGACACAACACTTTAAGATTATAATTGCTAGCAAAGCACTTTCAGAAAGAGCATCAAAAGGAAACGATTGACTGTGGGACATCAAGACTTAAAATGGCCACGATTAAAGATCTTATGAGAGTCACACAACTGACAAGAAAATTTGCTTATTTTTGTAGCATACAACAATTTAAAATAATGAAAATTATAATGACAGCATTTATACCAAGACACATCATATTTCTAGGAATTTTATACAACTTTGGAACACACGTTAATAACATATCCCAAACATCACTTCTTATTTTGACAGTGTTTTCATACAATTTTAAACTGTTAAAAATGCCTAATTGGTTTGAATATCTCTCTTTTGTAGATCCTTTGGTATATCTCAAAACTAGTTTGAGGGCCAAAAGACCTAATGTATATAATTTGATTTGGAGAAATTTGTCAAATATTAAGGTTTAAAACACTTAACTGAACAGGATCATAAATCAT
>NW_007778954.1:0-539 GCF_000696425.1 Galeopterus variegatus
CTAAAAACCACTAAAACACACACCCTCCTCATTTATTCATTTCTTATTTATTCATGTCCTTCTTGTTTATAATTTCTGTATCCATTTCTTACTTTTATACAACTAAAAATTGTAACTATGCTATTATGTTTGGATTAAACTTCCTTGTATATTTTGATATCCTTTAATTCTTGGCCCAAATGTTCCCTTCTACGTGAAGCCTACCCTAACCTCCTATTTAATATGAAAACCTACCTTCCACTCCCCCAGCTTATCACTCTCAATCTTCTTATCCTGCTCTGCTTCTTTTTCCATTGCACTTACTACCTTCTGTATTCCACTGCTCAGACAGAAAGAAGAAAAATATATAGGAGAAATATATGGGAGAAGGGTAGGGTGAGCCAAAAAATAAGGGAGAAGCACAGAAAAGTAAAATAAAGAAAAAGGAGATTAGAAAAAGAGAGAGAGTAACTATAGGAATTTAACCACCTCACTTCCATCACTCAAATGTCTAAATAGATGGCATGGTTCTATGTGAAAGTATGTATGTAGAAGCACTT
>NW_007778954.1:2680-3224 GCF_000696425.1 Galeopterus variegatus
TGACCTCCCACTCCTCGAAACCTCCATAAACTATTTCCCTGGGTGAATCACACTAGTTAGCCGTTGGCCTCTTCATTCATCAAACCATCTTACCTGGAATCGCAGGATGTCTTCCCGCTTCAGTTTCTGCCACCCTAATGCCAGTGAAGACGAGAAGTATAACAGCAGTTTATGTCCACCTACTGAAGTCATGTGGGTTTCATTTTCTTGCCACAAATGGTAATTTGACATGCCTGAGTCTAGCCCTCCACACTGTGGTGACCATCTCCTCATAGACTTCTTTGACCAGTCTTCATTGTTGGTCCATCCCCAACAACTGGACTTTNATGCACTGTGGCAAAAGATATGCAGTTGCTAAGGAAGTGAATAGAAGGACCTTACCCAGATATGTGGGAGGTGATGTCTAATCTGAGCCCTAAATGAAGCTTGAAATAGCCCGTGAGGAGGGAAAAGTGGGGAGATAGGAATAAAGTACAGTATTCTTGAAAATGGAAAAGAATTAAGGCCCAGTGCTCTGAGTCTGTTTTCTGACCTCCCACTCCTC
>NW_007778955.1:0-885 GCF_000696425.1 Galeopterus variegatus
TGGGGGGGGGGGGGTCATATTTCTATTAAAGTGTTATTCTTTCTCTATAAACATACAAATGACATCAGAGAAGATTTCAAATTTGATTTTAATTGAAATAACTGATACTCCATAATTACCAATTTTATAGTTGCTAAGTTCTATCAAATATTCCTATGAAATCATTGCTTTATTATAACAAAGACATTCCTACAGTCTATTTCATTCAACTGTCAATCTTTTCATATGGGAATGTAAATATGCTTATTTTTATTTTTTCTCTTAAAGAAACAACCATCTGAAAAATAAAATGGGCTATTAACTCTCAAAAATGCACCTATTTAATAGGTGGCCCCTGTCACAGGCAAAATAAATGGCAGCTAAATCTTAAAAAGTTAAAATTTGCCATATTCTGAGCCAATTAGCAGGTTGAAATATTATTGATATTCTCACAATTCTTTGCAATTCTAAGAAAGCTACACTATTTTTATTATAATTAATAGGCCTAGAAGTTCTCTGGGCTTTCAAATCTCTGGGCAGCTGGAGACTCTCATAATTTTCTGTGATCCTGATACAGGAGGTGCTCAGTTTCCCTGGGTTCAGGTTCCAGGACATGCCTCTGGGTTACCAGCCACTCCCTGAGGTCTCAGACCCCCTCCGCTAGGCTCTCCTCTGGAGGAAAGTTACTGTTGCCAGTTAAACCTATTTTCAGCACCTACACAGGAAAAATGAGACCACAGAGGGCTGGCTTATGCAAATCCAGTGGCTGTGCATCCTCAATAGGGAGCACAGGACATTCTTGAATATGCCTGGTGCATGTGATAGGGTCTGACTAATGAACATGCATCAGGAAGAGACCAATTGAGCATGTGCAAGACTAAATGTTGCACAACTGGGGCCCACCCC
>NW_007778955.1:2695-3224 GCF_000696425.1 Galeopterus variegatus
TTTGAACCTACACTAAACCCCTTGCTCCATGTTACTGGGATGCTAACCCACACCCTCTACGTTCCTTCTTGGAGTCACCCATTCTGAAAACAGAACATAAAGGGCAGAGACAAGTCAGATTGCAAAGAAAAACAATTCTGTGATACATGAGCCTAGGATTTCATGGTTTGTTCCAAGTATGTATGGAGCATCTTATACTGATGTTCAGTATAAAAGCAATATCTCATGATTTCCCTCTTGTAAGCACATGCGTGCATACTCACACACCCGTGTACCACTTGTATACAAACCGTATAACCCGTGAAAAACATTTGGAAGTAGACATACCGGGTTGCTAATGGTAGTTTCTTCTAGAGGTTGGAATTGGAAATGGGGAGGGGCAGAAATTGTATTTTTATTCCATTAGCTTTATCAGTGTATTTCACATTTAAAACAACCAAAAAATAAAAACAAAAGAGGAAAATAACTGACTTTGCTGCTTATACCCTTATTATGTGATATTATGAGATATATATATATATATATTTTT
>NW_007778956.1:0-3224 GCF_000696425.1 Galeopterus variegatus
GTCATGTGGAAGATGGGTTTTGAGGTGGGGGAAGTGGAATGCAGGAACACTAGTTGGGAAGGAAGTACCGTGCTCAGAAGAAGAAAGTCGCAGAGGACCTGAGCCAGGAGTGGCAGCGAGGTGGAAGGCAGGACCCCCTGGCTGGGTTTCAGGCTGTGAAGGGCCTTAGCAAACCTCAGAGGGTCCGACCTTGGGCAGCTGTGTGTGTGCTGTTAACCGAGAGAGGGCGAGTAGGGCAAAGAGGCCCTTGCACTTGTTGAGTTAGAGATGAAGATGCCCATCGGACAACTGGAAATAAGCGACTGGAGTGCAGGAGAAATACGTGGCTGGAGCTGTGGATTTAGGTATTGTCTGTGTGTTCAGATGCCATCCGTGGATGAGATTTCCTGTGGAGAGTGAGCACACAGAGGAGGAGGAAAGTGCAAAGGAGAGATCCCTTTGGAACACGACCGTACGGGGGATAAGGGGAAAATGGTCTGTGATGGAGAAGGAGGTTGAGCGGGCAAGAGAAGAGGGAAACCAGGAAGTGATATCATGGAAGCCAAAAGGAGAAGAGTTTCAAGAGAGCTCAGGATGGGGATCAATGCCAGAGGCTGCTACAGTTGGGGTCCCCCCAGATAGGGTTTACAACCCGAAATGCCAATTTCCAATCCTGACTAAAGCTGCAGCTTTCATAGCATATGTGTTTGACTTTACAACCTGGAGACAAGAGGCCTGAATTCCTGTCCCAGCTCTAAGGCCTTCTTGCCAGGTGACTTGGCAAATCTTTAACTTTTTAAGACTCATTTTTCCGATTTGTCAAGACAAAGAGCTGGGCTACAATTGTTTAAAGTTCCTTCTGGCTTTCAAGTTCTGTGCCCCAACTGTGTTGGTGCTTTGCCAGCCTCTAGCTGCCAATCTCTGGAGGCCACCCATCCATTGGATCTAGAATTGCATAGGTCTCTTAACTCCCCTTCTGATGAGATTTATCCATACTTTTTCCAGTAACATCATTATTATTTCTATTATTTTGTCTCAGAAGATCTCTGGAATGCAACCAATAGTTTCATTATTGCTGTTTGCCGGCAAATACTAGACAAGAGGCTGCGTTGACCAGGACTCACTACAGAGTTAATTCTGTAATGGCAAACTCACGAGATGGGTATCATCATCCTCATTCTTATCATGAGGATGAAGAAGTCAAGAAGAAGAGAAGTGATCTGCTCAAGCAATACGGCCAGGACCCGAAACCCAAGAATCTACTTATTCTGTAGGCAGAGAAGAATTGGTCATGGAATTGGGGCCAGTCAGAAAGACACTGTATAGTAAAGCTAAAATAGCTAAAATAGTGTTCTAGAAGAACCAAAAGACCATAGTTCTGTTTCCATCTCTGACACCAACAGTGTGGCGTTGGGCACATGATAAACTGGCCTCCCCAGACCCATTTCCTTATCTGTAAAACAGGGACTTAAGGGCTCAGGTGATTTCTAAAGGTCTCTGGAGCTATAACCTTCTGTTTCAGACAGTGGTTGGGTGGAAACATTGAATCTCTGTGGCGTGTGCAGATATTAAGGCGGAGGATACTGAATAGGTGTCAGGCTGGTGCTGGGATCACTGCCACTAAATCCTTGCCGTGACCTCTTTCTAAATCCCAGTCTCGGTGGGCAGTGGGGAGGGCTGCTGGGAAGCCCTGGACAAGCAGCCTGGAGAAGCAGCTCCTGAGGCAAGTGGAGAAACATTCGCCTGCTGCTCCCCAGGTGGTGGGAAGGATACTGGGCCGGAGACAAAGAACATCGAGAAGGACTCTCGTGCGGGGATTCCTGTCTATCTCTGATCCAGCGTGGTCCCGTGCTCTACTTTAGGGCCTCACGGTGTTCCTAGGTGTTGGCAGGGGCCCAACGCCAGAGGCCTTGAGCTGATTTATGTTCATTAGGTCTGTAGTCTGTTTCTGCTTCTCTTCTTTCCCTTCTTTGTACCAATATAACTGCACAGCCATCAGCCCTCAGCTCCCGTAGAACTGGCCCCGACTCTGTTCTCCTGATTTCCTCTGGGGGCTTCCTTCCCAGCCATTCCCAACTGCCGAATAGGCCCAGGAGAAAGGGACAGAGACCAGAGCAGTCAGTTCTCTCCCCACTCTATAGTCACGAGACAAATCTGGTGGAGGCATTTCCTTGAGATCATTTTGGTACAAAGACCAGAATACTGTTCTCTGTAACTCTATGATTTGTTTTCTTTAAAATAAAAGAACACCCAAAAGATGGAAGAAGAAAGACAGAGAAGACTTTAGGATTATGACAAATTCTTAAATGGTTCCGCCACCTGGGGTAGAGTCCTACCTGATTTTACCTTTACGTATGTGAACTTTCAATTGTTAGAAGAAACTCAAAGCTTCCTAGAATATAACTGCTAAGTAAACCTTCACCTGAAACACAAACACCGCAGTTTCCTTTAGCTTCCTTCACCACTCACCTGTCCATGTCACACACTTCCTGGATCTCATGGCTGTCACAAAAAAGGACGTCAGCGTTATCCTTGAAGACTATCACAAAGCTTCGTGAATATTGTCCTCTGTGGCTTCATCTCCTTTCCTTAAGTCGAGCAGTGTCACTGACTAAGAGGATCCTGGCTCACAGTCGTGGGATTGGACCCCTTGCTGACTACCGAGCAGAGGGCAGGCCCCCTCCAGAGTCGCGCAGCCACTCCGCAGCGGAGAACAGCACTCAGTGCAAGCCCTGGGGTTATGGGGCAGAGTACGGGGGAAATGATTAATGTATGTCAGCAATAAAGAAATGAAAAGCACAAGGCTGGAAGATCAAGTCCACATTTCTAGAGAAGAAAAAAGGGGGCAAAAGTCCGAACAACAGTAGCCGAAAATTCCATGAATATGTTATGGTGTGAAACAAAGTCACGAACATACTCCATCCAATCAGCCCTTTCTCCCATAAGTGAGCCCCACCGCAATGGCATTAAATGCATCCAGACATTTAACTGGGGAGGTCACTGAGTGTTCCGAGCGCTTGTGATGAATCGACACCGGTCCCTGGCTTCTCCGCACGCTGGGAAGGTGCAGGCCTGCGGTCAGGGCTGCCAGCGTGCTGGGAAACATTACTAACGCTAAGAAATGAAATCTTCAGAGCCTTTGAAAGGCTTCCAGGAATGTCAGCACGTACTGCCTGCCCACTCTATGCTGAATGCCTAACTTTGGCTGTCTGCTTAGTCCTGAATGTGCCAGACAGGCCTTCGTA
>NW_007778957.1:0-1979 GCF_000696425.1 Galeopterus variegatus
GGCGGCAGCGCCGCTGCGCTTCCCAAGCGGCGCACTATCCAGTGCGCCACCGGGCCGGCCCACAACGAGTACTTTGTTATGTCCCTTCTATTATCCAGAAATGAAGTTCATGTAAATGCTCAGGCACGGCTACACTAGATGACATAATAAAAGATGTTTGCACCTGCTCATAATAAATGTTTGAGTTCACGAGAAATAAGATCAGAAGCCCCTTTGTAGAAAAAGTATAGAAAATGAAGGAGTAAAAGTGACAATATGCACTAGGATAAATAACACGCCAAAATTATTTATATAGGATGAAAGAAAGAGGAAGATAACCTTATTTAAAGTAATAATATGTGCCCAAACAAATCATGGACTATTGGAAATGAACAAATGTGAGAGCCTCACAGGTGAACTCAGGGTTCACCTGCAAGTGTGGTGTCAAAATAATTGCCTGCCTTTTGACATGGGACAGTGTGGTGACCGAGAATTAGATCTCCTAGATTGATCTCCTTAAATTCACTCTAGAGTAACTAAGCTTTGGAGACTGTAGAGTTCAACAGGCGACGGGGCAGGGAGAATGGATTGGAAAGAGAAAGAGCAAAAGAAGGGGCTGAGAGGCCGTGGCAGACCTCTGTGGCGTCAGAGTAAGACTGAAAAACAGCAGGCGACTAAAGAACCAATGACTGCACTATGCGATTTCACAGTGTATTCTTATTATTGAGTAACAAAGATAATACACATTTGATAGCAATCATGTGAAATAGTTAAAAACAATCCATTTAATGAAATGAAATTGGATCTTTGTATTTCATGTGTCTCTGCTAACTTAATAATTTTGGGTTGTAAGTCAGTTAAAAGGAGACTCCAAACAGAGCTCTGTTACGTCGTTGCATCTGAAAACTGCAAAGGCTAGTGATAAAGGGGTGCATGTCGGCTACTCAAATGCCACGGGCAGCATTGCTAGAGGTAGTTTTCCAAAACAGTGAGTGCTTCCTTGGAAAGGCTTCAAACAAAGCAAAGTACAGTCTTCTCTCCATTTACATGGTAGTTGTATTCCTGGAGAATTCAGAGAATGTGAAAACCTGAAAAGATGTTTTGCATTTATATGCAAAATGGAGTTACAGGAGCAGATATTTAGAGAAAGTTTCTTCCCTTGTGAACATCTTGGGACACATTAGGGTCACGAAGACTCGGGGCAATTCTACATCCCATGGCGCTGTCCACACATTGCAGCAATTCTCGCATCTCTAGCCCCCACCTACTAACTTCCAGTTGTGCCCTCTTTCCCCAATATTAGTGACAGCTGAAAAACAGCTGCAAAATCCCAAATAGCCCTTATGGCTGATGCTGCCCCAAAGAGACCCACTGCATTAGAGCTGCTGAGTTTTTTTTTAAAGCTTATAACTAAATTTTATTTATTTATTTATTTATTTATTTTTAGAAAGTGTAATTTTATTAATATTATTTTTTTACATTCTATGATGTTGTTGTGGAGCAGTTGAGAGGGAGAGGGAGATGGGAAAGGGGAAGGAAATGGGATGGAAGGAGGAGGAAGCAGGAGGGGCAGGATTGAGGCCTGTGGCACCCCCCTCATTCCCACAAGGGTGACCTGGGGGCTTCTAGCAATGGCTCGGTCATTGCCAAGCTGAGTGCAGATGTCAGGGGTGTGTGGCAAAAGCCCTCGCCCCCCACCATCCCAGTTCAGGAACCTGGGGCCCTTCTTGGTAGAGCAGCTGATTTAATCCCCTTCTCTAGGACACGGGCCAGCCCGGGTGTGCACAGATCCCTCCAACATGCATCTGCAATTTTGGTTGAGTGAACAAACTAGTCCTCAATGTGTTTCCTGAGCGGACATTTTACTCTCTGGGGTAAATACACACCACACACATTTATCATTTTAAGTGCCCAATTTGGTGGCATTAAGTACATTCATATTGTTGTGCGACCATCACCACCAACCATTCCCAGCTTTTTTATGTTTGAAATGTGTTCAG
>NW_007778957.1:2640-3224 GCF_000696425.1 Galeopterus variegatus
ATTGTTGTGCGACCATCACCACCAACCATTCCCAGCTTTTTTATGTTTGAAATGTGTTCAGACTTAGAGAAAGGCTGTAAAAATACTACCCAAGGAAGTTTTACTCCTGAACTGCAGAGGAGTACCCTGCTGCTGTGTTATCCTATCACCCCTCCACACTGTAGAATGAAACTCCTCAGAGCAAGGATATTCTCCCAAATAACCACAATACAGCCATCTTACTCAGGAAAGTAACGCTGATAAAGTACATCTGTCTGGTCGTCAGACCCCATGGAAGTTTCACGAACTGCCCCAATAGCATCCTTTATAAGAAAGGCTCCAGTCCAGAGTGAGGTACTGCGTTTACTCTCGTTTCCCCCTGATCTTTGTCAATCTAAAACAGTTCCTCAGTGTCTCCTTGACTTTCAAAACTTTGACACTTCTATGTTTTTAATTTAATTAATTTATTTTTTATTATTTTAACTTCTCAATATACATTGTAGTTGATTTTCGTGACCCTTTACCTGTTCCTTTTCACCCCTCACTCTCTCCCCTCCCTCTTACATCCTATCTGTTCACTCGCAGGACTGTGACACTTTTTTTTT
>NW_007778958.1:0-1646 GCF_000696425.1 Galeopterus variegatus
ACACTCGCATTGCCTAATTATTGTAAAGACTCAGCCTAAGGATGACCTCAGCGTGTTCTCTCCACTGCCTCAGTCATACACAGTCACATTCGTGCATACGCTCACACCTTCTGGAGTTTCAACTTTTATCCTGTTGAAACCAATCTCATTACATTTATTTTCTTATACCAAACCAATCAACTCCAGTTCAGTTGCCATTTTTTAGCCACATGTATACTCTCTTGCCACATCAAAAACAGCCCATAAACATTTGTTGAATGAGTAAATGAAAACTAACATCCTCTGAGGTTTAGCACTTGGCTCAATAATCAGTCAATATTGACTGACTGACTATTCCTTGGGAAGCACTTTTAATATATGCCCAAGAATCTCCTTGCATTTCCAGCAGTCTTGGGCTGAGAGAAGAACCCCTGGGCATACTCTTTACCCATTAGTTACTTTACTTCCTTAGCACTGGAAGAGAACAGCATACTCTCATCTGTGTAGTATATATTTTGTTTGCTGGATTATTAATTGCAGGCAAGTGGGTTAATTCCTGCTTCCTTAAAAAAATGGATAAAAAGAGAGGGATCGGGCTGGCCCGGTGGCGCACTGCTACAGTGCGCTGCTTGGGAAGCGCGGCGGCGCTCCCGCCAAGGGTTCGGGTCCCACATGCAGACCAGCCGCTCACTGGCTGAGCGAGCAGCGGGGGCAACACCAAGGGTTGCGATCCCGTTGCTGGTCCCGGTCCGGTACGGGCACTACACTGAGGGTTGCGATCTGTTGCCGGACACGAAAAAAGACAAAAAGGAAAAAAATAAAAAAAGAATAAAAAAATAAAAAGAGAGGGATAAATGAAATGCGAAAGAGATATGTTTTGCTTCTTTGGGACATTTTGTGATTGCTGTGGATTATTTCTTAGGAAAGAAATGTGTTGCGTCATCTCTTGGATACTCTGTTTGTGCTCCTCCCCAGCACGCCTTCCCTGTGATGCAGTCTGGGCACTTACTTGTGCTTATTATTTGTTTGCGGGAAACTCCTTTTGAAGAATAAACCTGTCACAGAGAATGAATATACTTTTTCTGCAAAGAAACTAAACATTAGGAATTCTATAATATAGTGGAGCCAAATCTTATAAAATGCCTGTGAGAAAGAATGAATCAAAGAAAAATATAAACAACCTGTGCACCCATGGAATAATCATGGCAGGGAAATGGTGCTATAGAAACTGACAGTCAAATAATAAGTCTTGAGAGTAGTGCGGTTGGCTGAAGTGACTGACATTACCCAGGGGTGCCAAGACTGAAGGACATCATTTTAGGTAATGCTCTAGTGTCACAGCGAAGGGCTCTTGTACTAGGAGGATGTGCATCAAAAACTTCAGTGAAAGCATATATAGCCTCTTACAAAATTCTCCCCAGCAGGGTCCTGATCCTTTAATCATACCTAGTTTTGTGGGGCTTTCATGTCAATGAGAAATACACTGAGGAAATGTAGCCATATGAGTGCTTTTGGATAGAGAGATATACCAGAGAATGGGAGAAATATTCATCCTGTAGCATCAGACAATATTTATATGAGAAAATTTTACCAAGTGTTAAGAATAATTAATTTTATTCTGCCATTTAGTGGATCTAGTTAAGATTTTTTTTTTCTTTTTTGTGACA
>NW_007778958.1:2461-3223 GCF_000696425.1 Galeopterus variegatus
TTTCTGTGTTAGGGCTTCACACAGAATTTTTTTAATTGATTATGAAGAAGGTTCCACAACACCATGAATATACTTTTTGTATAGTTTAAATGGGTGAATTTTATGGTATATGAATAATATCTCAATAAAACTGTCCCAAAAATATATGGCACAGATACTCAAAATGTGGTCAGTGGCAGAACATTTTTTAAATAATATACCACAAAGGTCTGGATGTTGCCCAGATCCCATGGTAGCCTATATTTTCTGCAAAGGCCATAATCTATTGCACCGATTTAGTTCCTTTTCTTGGATCAGCATTGATCCTCACTGATGTTTCTCTTCTTAGTCCCCTTGCCTATCCTCTTCTTTCAGTTCAAGGAGTTCCTTGATGGATTCCTTTTTCCTTCTCCATTCAGGCTGTCTCAGCATCTTTCTTCTCGCAGTGAAGCAATTCATTTACCAGGATTGAGCTGCAAAAACTTTCTTCTTGCTCTCCATTTTTTGCCCCATCTCTTTTATCTACCCAGTTTCTAATTGCTCTAACTGCTATGAACAGGTACGGCATGCACATGGAGATGGTTGGGAGATATGTTGGGCATCTGCAGAGTTCAGGAGAAAGGTGAAGGGCTGGAGACTTATTTTAAAAAGAAAATGGAAGCCTTCGCTTTTGTTTAACGTCAGCATTAAAAGGGAATCTCCAACTTTGTTGCATTGTTGAATGGAAAATGTAATGAGAAGTACAGGTGTTAGCAAAATGGTTTTATTTCGTTTACATCATTA
>NW_007778959.1:0-985 GCF_000696425.1 Galeopterus variegatus
AAAAAAAAAAAAAGAAAGAAAAGAAATAATATCTTGGGGTTTAGGAAATTATTCTTGAATTCAGAAATAATGGGATTGTACAATATTCTTGTATAAAAATCTAGTCTCTTTAGGACAAAATCTGCCTTTCTCTCCCCAGAAGTGATTTGGAATAAAAAGAGATTCCAGATGTAGTTTAACAAAATGCTTCTGTTAAATGCTCTCATTAAAAACATTTAATACAATTCAGTAAAGACAAAAAGGATTAGGCTGGGGGTGGTGATGATAATGATCTTAACGGCATGACAACCTGTTGGATTTTTTAAAATTAAAATTTGTATCTCATCTTGTTTCATAAAAGGAACTGTAAGGTAAACATAACCATGAACTGAGATGAACTGTTTACTTTGATTTGTGTTATTTCTGGAAACAGGTTTTCTTCCTAAATTATTCATGATTAAATGTACTATTTTATCTCCAAATCTGAGCTGATATATAAGAAATGGTCCATAGCTGTGCTCTTGTGTATGTGTGGAGGGTCTAAAATACCACTGCACATGGCTCTGATTTCTACAGAAGCAACAGAAAGTAAATAGGAATCAATGCTAAAAAAATTAAAAATTAAAAATATCATGTGAACTCAGAAAATTCTAGCTTTCTATTCACCACTTTATTTAAAATTTAAACTAGTTTTTAAAAAATTACCAAGTAACATATGCACATGGCAAAAACTTCAAATTACATTGAATATAAACTGAAAATTAAGAATCTCCTTGCAGCCTGGATCACAGTTCTATTCCCTAGAGACAGTATTGAAGAGTTTTTGGTATGTCCTCCCATAACTCTATACTGTACCAATTTGCTTTAATTTCACCTAATGATATAGTTTGTTCATCTTTCTTTATCTGTTTATGTTCCAGTGATCTCATGCTGCATAACAAATCACTTTAAAACCTAGTGGCTTAAAACAACATGGTTTTTGTGGATCAAGAATTCCAGAAGGGCT
>NW_007778959.1:1973-3223 GCF_000696425.1 Galeopterus variegatus
GGTTAACGAAGCAGCTCAGTGCTGCTCATCCCTCTGTCTCACATTGTCCCAGCGCCCCTCTGTGTGGTCCTTCCAAATGGGCAAGGTGGGCTAACTCACAGTATGAGCTACCTTACACATCAGTCCATGTGGTAGCTAGAGGCTTCTCTGCTCACCTGGCAGCTTTCCCAACAGCAAGGTGAAAGCTATATATCATTTTATGCCCTAACCTCAAACATCACATAGCATTTCTTCCCTCTTACTCTGTTGGTCAAAACCATCACAGAAGCACACTCAACTTCAAAGGCAGAGGGCATAGGCCCCGTCCCTGTGGGAAGAGTCGAGGGTCCAAGTGCTGCCATCTTTGGAAAACGCACCCTGGCACTGAACAAAAGATGTGCCTTGTTCTTTCTTAAATAGCTGCATAGTATTACATTTTATGGATGCATTAAATTTTAATTAACTAGTCCCCCATTGTCCATCAACCCTCTATAATTATTCTTCATTATTGATTGAAACTCCCTTCAGATGCCCCTGCTTTCTAATTCATCAACACCAGGGTTGGGCAAACTATGGCCGGCAGACCACATGGTCTTGTAAATAAAGTTTTATTGGATCACCACCACATGCATTCCTTTACGTTCTGTCTGGTTGTTTCTGGGCTACAGTGGCAGAGTGATTGAGTAATTATATTGTTGTGACGGAGACTGTACGGTCTGCAAAGCCTAAAATATCTACTAACTGTTCTTTTAAGAAAAAGTTTGCCAGCCTGGTCTACACTATTAAAATGGATAAAGCCCTGATATTAGTCATTTATTTATCTTTACTGATTGTTGTGTTTTAGAAAGAGATCTCAAGTTATATGGCTCTTAGATTTTTTTAATTAAAATGTAAAAATTAGAAAACACCTGACAAATATTCTTTATTACATTATTTCTTATGGCTAAATTAAGATTATTGATGTGGTAGAATTTTCCATAATGTTCCGTCAAGAATACAAATACAAAGAATAGTTAATGGGCCCAAGAGACAGGCTGAAAAAAAGTTTCAAGAAACTATTTTAGCATTTCTGCTTCTGCCAGCTACTATTTTCCATGAGCCCCTGCTGTCACATGCCATAGCCTGCCCTTCCTCTACAGCACACTCAGTCTAGAATCTACTAGAATCAATATGTGCAAATCAACCTCCCCTTCCCCAGTTACTCATCCCTTACCCCTGCCCCTACTAGACTGTAACACGTGGAAAACAAGAACCATGACAATGACTTCTTC
>NW_007778960.1:0-1146 GCF_000696425.1 Galeopterus variegatus
ACAATCACAAATATATATGCACCCAGCAGTGGAGCACCTAGATATAAAAAGCAAACACTCTTAGACCTACGGAAAGACAGACACCAATACAATAATAGTTGGGGACCTGAACACACTTCTCAGCGCTGGACAGATCATCTAGGCAACAGATCAATAGAGAAACAAAGGATTTGAACTACACCTTAGACCAATTGGATTTGGCAGATCGAACATTTCATTTCAGAACATTTCATCCAACAACTACAAAATATACATTCTTCACATCAGCACATGGAACATTCTCCAGAATAGACCACATGTTAGGTCACAAATCAAGTCTCAACAAATTTGAGAAAATTGAAATCATTTCAAGTATCTTTTCAGACCACAACAGATTAAAACTAGAAATCAACAAAAAGAAAGTCTGGAAACAATATGAATACATGTGTATTAGTCCATTTGTGTTGCTTATAACAAAACACATGGAACTGGGTATTTTATACAGAAAAACAACATTTATTGCTTACAGTTTCCGAGAATTGGAAGTTCAAAGTCCATCTGGTGGTGGCAACAGTGAGTAAGGGGTCTCACATTGCAAGATGGTAGAAGCAGAGAGAGACTCTCCTCTTTTTTTAAAGCCCTCAGAATTATGTCCCTGACCACCATTATTAATCCATTCACTACTTCATGGTCCTACAATCCAATCACCTCTTCAGACTCACCTTTCAATTATCATAATAGGATTTCCCACCTTCTCCTTCTTAACAGTCACAGTTTCTAATACATAAAAGTTTCTAATACATAAAACTTAGGGGACACAAGTTAAGTTATAATACATAAAACTTGGGGGACACAAATCAAGCTTCAGGGAGTTTGAGGGGGACATAATTCAATCCACTACAATATGAAAATTAAACAGCATGCTCCAGAATGGCCCATGGGTCCAAGAAGAAATTAAACAGGGAATCAAAAAATTTCTTGACACTAATGAAAATAAAGACACATCATACCAAAACCTGTGGGATACAGCAAAGGCAGTACTAAGAGGGACGTTTATTGCAATAAATGAGTACATCAAAAGAACAGCAAGTTTTCAAATAAACAACCTAATGCTACACTTCAAAGAACTAGAAAAACAAGAACAATCTAACCCAAAAATGAGTAGAT
>NW_007778960.1:2490-3223 GCF_000696425.1 Galeopterus variegatus
TGAAACAGAAGCCATTCTCCCAAACTCATTCTATGAGGCCAGCATCACCCTGATACCCAAACTGACAAAGATACAACAAAAAAAAAGAAAACTACAGGCCAACATCTTTGAAGAACATAGATGCAAAAATCTTCAACAAAATATTAGCAATCAGAATGCAGCAAGACATCAAAAAAATTATACAGCATGATCAAGTGGGATTCATCCCAGAGATGCAAGGATGGTTCAACATACACAAGTCAATAAATGTGATATACCACATCAACCAAATCAAGGACAAAAACCACATGATTATCTCAATAGATGCAGAAAAAGCATTTGACAAAATTCAACATCCCTCATGATAAAAACTTATAGAAAATTAGGTATAGAAGGACAGTATCTCAACACAACAAAAGCCATATATGACAGACCCACTGCCAATATCATCCCAAATGAGGAAAAGCTTTCAGAAAAAGCTTTTTTAAGGACAGGAACAAGACAAGGATGCCCACTATCACCACTCCTATTTAACATAGTAGTGGAAGTATTAGCCAGAGCAATCAGGCAAGAGAAAAGCATAAAAGGCATGGAGATTGGAAAAGTGAAGTGAAACTGTCCCTGTTTGCAGATGACATGATCCTATATATAGAAAAACCTAAGGTCTCTAACAAAAAACTCTTAGAGCTGATAAATGACTTCAGTAAAGTTGCAGGATATAATATCAACATGCAAAAATCAGTTGCATTTCAAT
>NW_007778961.1:0-1893 GCF_000696425.1 Galeopterus variegatus
TATGTTTTCTTCTAATAGTTTTATAGTTTCAGGTGTTATATTTAAGTCTTTAATTCATTTTGAGTTGAATTTTGTATATGTTGTGAGATCTGAGTCTAATTTAAGTTTTTGTGCATGTGGTTATCACCTTATTTTAATGTTTTTTTTCAAATTCAGCTGTTTTAGAAAGGACATTGTTGGGTGGGAGGGAGGAGAAGGAGGAGGGAGGGAGGTTTCAGTAATGGGCCACAACAATCAACCACATTGTATATCGACAAAATAAAATAAAAAAAAAAATTCAGCTGTTTTGCTAATTTAGTCAGTTTGCATATTTTTAATTATGTTTGAATTTTAGCATCTTTCCAAACAGATATTTTAAAATTTTTGTCGATTCTAGTTATAGTTTATCACATGTTTTGCAAATCTATCCATACTTCATTTTTTTATTTGGTTTTTTTATGAAATAAAAATAAATATAAAATAAATAAAATAACTTTTATAAATTCTTACAGCATCCCTTTGTCAGACTCTTATTTTAAGTTTTTCTGGTTTTAGGTCATGCTTTAGAAAGGTCTTCTGAACTTGAAAATTATACAATTATTTAATCAGGTTTTCTTCTAATAATTTGTTTTCCTGTCATAATATCAATGTATATCTTTGATCCATCTTAAATTTATATTGGTATTAAGGGATCATTTTAATCATAGAGAAAAATCTAGTATATATTAGGGACTATTTATGCACTCTTCATTTTCTTTCTAGTTACAAACTATGTTTTTGGTCAATATTAATAAATGTTTTAGTAACTGGTAGTTACTTTATTCCTCTATTATTTTTATTTATTCCAAATATTTCCTGATTTTTCTTACATAGTTAATTCGCAGACAAGCTAATATAATTTGTCAATTTCATTAAAAAAATTTATTTTTAACTGGGATTAAATCCAAAATATTGGTAATTATAAGAAAATTGACACTCTTAAATGTTTAGTATTTTAACCCATAAACATTATTTAAATATTGTTGTTTATTTTTAAACTCTGATGAGACATGATGTATCCCCAAATGGTATTCATGTCCTGGTATTCACACTCTTGTAATCACTTCTCCTTTAATGTGTGTAGGACTTGTAACTTGCTTCTAATGAACAGAATATGTCACAGTTGATTGGATGCTACTTTCATAATTACGCTACCTAAAATTGCAACTTCCATTTTGCTAGAAGACACTCTCTCTTGCTGGCTTGGATAAAGCAAATTGTAATATGCAATACCAATTTAGAGACCCGTACAGTAAGTAACTGAGTGCAACCTCTGGCTGATAGCCAGCAAGAAAGTGAGGCCCCTAGTCTAAGGCCTCAAGGAACTAAGTTCTGTAAACATCCAGTGATCTTCAAAGACCATCCTTTCCTAATCATGCTTTGAAATGAGTCTGCACACTAGGCCAACATATTGGTTGCAGTCTTGTAAAGTACAGGGCCCAACTAAGCTATGCCAAGACTCTTGATCCATAGTAACTCTGAGATAATAAATGTGTATTGTTTTGAATCATTGAGTTTGTGATAATTTGTTATGCGACAATAGATAAATAATATAGCAAATTAAAATTATACAGGTGTCTTGGGCCGGCCCCATGGCTCACTCAGGAGAGTGCAGCACTGGTAGCACCGAGGACGCAGGTTCAGATCCTATATAGAGATGGCTGGTGCGCTCACTGGCTGAGTGTAGTGCGGACAACACCGTGCTGAGGTTTGTGATCCCCTTACGGGTTGGAAAAAATAAAAAAAATTATACAGTTATCATCTTACATATAGTAAATATTTTATATTGAAATTTTAGGTTATTTAAAAATTTGTATTAACCTATTTTAAGTGGAATAGTTAATTACATATATTTTCTAAATGATTTCTTGTATA
>NW_007778961.1:2425-3223 GCF_000696425.1 Galeopterus variegatus
TATTAACCTATTTTAAGTGGAATAGTTAATTACATATATTTTCTAAATGATTTCTTGTATACATTAATTGTGTAGTACACCTCTTACTTGGACATCCTATTGTTTCTAATAAGTTTTCAGCTTAATCAGTTGGAATTTCATTAAAATTATATACTCTTTGCAAATAATAATCTTTTACCTTCCAATATTTATAATAAATTTATTATTTTATCTAATCATACTATTTAATAGAACAATATTAAATAAAAGAAATTTTCCTTCCTGACTTCAATGAGAATACATCAAGATTTTAACCAGCATCATATTGTTAGATTTGATCGTATATTTTACAGTTATACATGAAGTATCTTCATTTTCCTGATTTAAGATTTTACCAATATTTAATTTTTGCTTTCTCCACCTCCTTATGCAACTTTTATTAATGATATGAGGTTTCTTTTTTGATCTACTAATATGGTAAATTTTGTTTATCCATTTAACTTTGAGACATAACTTTATCCCAAAGAGAAATCTTGTTTACATGAAATATAAAGATATTTAATACACTAACATTTTATAAGCTAATACTTAAAAGTTTTTTGTAATTGCATTTTATGATTAAATTAATCTGTAATTGTTTTTTTTTCTCTTCTATCTTTCTAGATTTGATACCAGTGATAGATTAGCTAATTAAAAAGATAAATGATGAAGTTTTTTGTAATCTTATATTTACATTAATTATTTCCTTGCTATTTGATAAAGTCATATGACTTTCTCACATAAACCTCATCAGAAGCAAATGTGATAATCTGTGTAAAT
>NW_007778962.1:0-625 GCF_000696425.1 Galeopterus variegatus
CTATCTCAGGGTCAACTTCTGGGGATACCTAAACTAACACAGGTTGTATTTGACTTAAACAAAAGATATCAGTATCCTTCCCCCCACCTCCTTTTATTTAAGAAGACAGTGGCATTGTCCAAAAAAAAAAAAAAAAAAATCACATGCTTTCTCAAAGAGCTCACACATTTTGCAGAAGGGTCATGAAGACTCAAAGCAATTATCTAGATAAGTCACGTCAAAGCCACTGTCAACTAAAATCGTGGCTCATTGGAGCACAAGCATTGGGTTTTGCTTGACTTATTTGCATAATTGCCTCCATTTTCAGCTTACTGTGTATAGACCTGGTGAAGAACCATTAATGATCTAGTATGAGGGGCACCCCTCTCTGTGGCTTCTGGCGAACAGGGAGACGTATGAATGTCAAAGACAGCTATCTGGGGAGACTCCCTCAGAGGGAGAATTTTCCCTTTCAATTATGGCCACCTAAAAACCATGAAGAAAATTTCTTCTTATGAAATCAAGCCACAGAAATTAAACTTTGGGGAAAACAGTTCAATTTCAGCCTTGGAGTCCTCTATTACATTGGAGAATTTTTCAGGGCATGTCAGCCTTAGCTATGGGATGTCACAACAGGCTTTCTTTT
>NW_007778962.1:2232-3223 GCF_000696425.1 Galeopterus variegatus
TTGGGGCTTTGCATCCTTCTCTTCTCCTTGCCTGTAACACTTGCAAGCCTCAAATCCCTTCATCTCCCTCCACTCACTCATTCTCATTCTACCACCAGTCATATTTCAGGTCTTAGCTTAACCTGGGTTTCCTGGAGGGAGTCACATTCCATGTGCTTTCTGCACTTCTGCTATCTAAATCTTCACTCCAGTTCTAACCATTGGTGGCTCTGCCTGTCTCTCTCAGCTCAGGGCCTATCTTCTCCCTCTTGCCCATGTGAAACTTTGATTGACCACCTCCCCAAATTGGTCTCACCTATCTAATTTGGTCTTGGAATATTCTCTCCCAATTTATCCCAAGGCCAACTTTTATTTCTGCACACTGCTGTTGGGCACCCCTCCCCCCCAAGCTGCTTGGCTCTCCCTTTTTCTGCATAACAACATGTCCCAGGGACCCTTCAAACTCTCACTATTGGTGTCCAGGTCCCCCTGCTCTCCGCTCAGAAACAAAAGACTCGTCACTCCCAAATGTTGGTGAGAGGCAGGAAGTTTATTATCAGATGTCTGAGGAGACAGACCAGAACTGTCTCCCCAATTTAGGGTGTCACGGGGGTTAAAGAGTAGCTGAGGGAATAGGACATGGGAAATGAAAAGCAGTGGGGAGGAGGGACGTGCAAGGGGCCAGGTGCAGTCTCGCCAAGACTCGTCTGGTTTCTGTTCTAGTACGTGTTATCTCATGATCCTGCAGGAGGGGTGGAATCAGCTTGGCTGCATTAATGTCTTCCTTGGTTTCCCTTAAACAGTACAGGTAAGTCTGCAGCTCCAGGCTGACTAGAAAACAACTTTACATTCATGCAAATAATGTCATCTTGCCCGTATCTAAGGCTCAAAATATCAAATAACCATGGGAAGAGAGGGAACTCAGAGAAATGCATGCTAAGGGAAAAAAAAGTGTCCTTTTAAAATCTTTTAGAGCCCATGCAGTTTTAGGTCCCAACATGGCTTCAGTCCT
>NW_007778963.1:0-797 GCF_000696425.1 Galeopterus variegatus
CACATCCAATCATGAAACATGCAAATACACCAATTAATTTTTACTTCATTACTGCTTCATGGGCAGCTTCAGGGTTCTAAAAAGACTATAACTGTTTATTCTTTAACAGCTTCTAAGTGCTTGGAAGAGAATTTTATAATGAATTATATTTTCCTCTATGCAGCCAAACTCCCTACTGAGCTTTTGGGCATAAAAAACTCATTATTCCAACATCTTTGTTGATAGCATTTCTCAAGTATAAATAGTAATATTAATTAAATTTGTAGTGGTATTCTATTACTACAATATAATTTGAGATATAGTTCTTTAGTGTTTCTGGAAAAATTATTTTATTTATTAGGTCTTCAAAGAATCGTGATACGAGAATATAGAAAGCTCACGTTAGGAAAATTTTCATAGAGAATTAAGGGAGATGATAAATGTGATAGAGATTTTTAGTTATTATGTTTAAGTTAATGTTGTTAATTTGAAGTCAAATTATATATTGCTATTTTATTTTATGTATATTGACCAACATTAAAAAGTTATTACAAGGGCCGGCCCGGTGGGGCACTGCTACAGTGCGGCGCTTGGGAGTGCGGCGGCGCTCCCGCCGAGGGTTCAGATCCCACATACAGACAGGTTCCCGCTCACTGGCTGGGTGAGGTGCGGGCGCGACACCGAGGGTTGCGATCCCGTTGCTGGTCCCGGTCCAGTACGTGTGCAACACTGAGGGTTGCGAACCGTTGCTGGACATGGAAAAAAAAAAAAAAAGTTATTACAAGAAAAAATGAAATTTAGTTAAAAATATAGATAAA
>NW_007778963.1:5416-8639 GCF_000696425.1 Galeopterus variegatus
TCTACAAGATTATTAAATTCAATTGAGTTCTCTCCAAAATATAGTCTGATTAAAAAAAAAATAGTTTCTGGGCCGGCCCGGTGGCGCACTAGAGAGTGCGCTGCTTGGGAGTGTGGTGGCGCTCCCGCCGAGGGTTCAGATCCCATGTGGAGACCGGTTCCCACTCACTGGCTGACTGCGGTGCGGGCGCAACACCGAGGGTTGCGATCCCGATACCAGTCAGCAAAAAAGACAAAAAAAAAAGGAAAAAAAAAAAAAGTTCCTGAATCTATTTTTCCTATATGCGATTGTTAATTCCTCTAACTGTATATAACTATCAGATTCTATGGCTACACACAAAAGAAACAGTATTTGGCAAAAGCTTATATTTGTGAAAAAGAGCTAAATGATACATAACATGTGCTTTCAGATTCGTGACCAGATTGGACTGGTATTGATTGCTCTCTGACTATCTTAAACAATATGTTATGCCACTTTGGCTTTATTCTTTCCAGCTCATTTATTGTGTTAACTGTAATTTTGTTACAGCATTGAACTTTTCTTATGTTACAATTCTAGGATTAGCAGGGTAAAAATAAACTATCTATGGAGCATTAGTTAAAACTTACACCTGGGGGGTATACAGACCTAGTCTTTCAGAAGCTTTCTTTAAATACTAAGTAACATTACTGATATTTCGCTAATGGTTATTAATTATAATTAGTGCACTTGCTGTCTTCCAATAAGTATTTTTTGAATTATTGTGTAATTGTGATTGGCTTAGCTTGAGCCGTACACCTTTCCCTTTGTTAGGTAAAGGCAGATTTTCTGATGAATTTCCTCCAGTGGAGAAATCATAAGTTTCCAAAGGAAATTGTGGTACTGTTGGAAGGAGAAAAACAATTGTTTGGGGCTGATTTGTTAAATAAGTGACTCATTTCTGTAGCTTACAGGCATCCTGGATATCAGGTCCAGTGAGGCAGGAAACATGAACTCCAGGGAGGGCCCTGTATGATCCTTACTCTCTGGAATATAAATCACTGCGCCAAGTGACAAAGAGAATGGGAAAGTTGGAGTTTATTAATCTTTATGGAGCTTGGATGAGGATACATAGAAATCATAATCTTTACTTCAAAAGGTTGTAACATTTGTTTTTGTTATTGTATGTAGAGCTAGGGTTGGGTCTGGAGCTCACAGACCCCTCAAGCCTGTTATCCAGACTGGGTCACAAAACCTTCACATGCAGGTCTACGATCTAGGTAACCAGAAAAAAGGTCCCTGGAGCCTTGGTTGAAAAAGGAATAGTCTTTATTCAGCACACACATGTCTAAGAGTTAGATAGTCCAAGAGAAACTCTGACACTCAACTGCTACTGACAAAGTCCAAAGAAAAACTCAGCAGCTGCCAGCAAAGTAAACATGCTATATTTTTAGATGTGAGCTCTGCTGGCCAGCTGCTGCTTCACAAACTCAAGAACACACAATAGCAACAAAACTAAAAAAGATACATGGGTGCCCATGTGCACTAACTCCACTCATACACAACTTGTTAACAAAGAATGTGCTGCACCACCCCCAACAAGACCTGAGGCGAGGGGGCCTGACTAAACTATTCTATTTTCCTCACATTGTATCATAATACAACCGAAATTTTCCAATATGAATTTCTGAATGAATTAATGAGAAATATGGTATCTACAATATTGGAAACAATACATTTAAAACTGAAGCATTCATTCATATTAGTGAATTACCCCAATATGATGAAAAATAGCAAAAATTTTTAGTCTGCTTTTCGGGAATAGATTTGTAGACATAACTTAGGAAATAGGTACACAAACCAATTTCTCTGAGAAGACAGTCAAAATGCACAAATGCATTTGTGATGACAATACAGTGTGTCAACTTGGAGACTACATTTTCCAGAATTCCTTTCCAGTTTGTTTTCAGTTGGTATAGGCCTTGAAAGAGAGTCTAGCTTGAGATTTGAAGGGCAAAAGTGAAATAATAGCCATTTTCTGTACCTCATATCATTGTTGACTTTCTGTTGTCTCACGTTACTGTGGTAAAGCAGCAGATGCGCACAGAACTGCTTCACATTCCCTTGGGTCCTCCTTCAGCTTCTCTGAAACCTGAACCAGTTGTATTTTCCTTTATACCTTTATAATATAGGGCTCCCTTGCCTTTCATAAAGGTCAGAGGCAATAATAATTGACACAGATTTCTGTCTGCCTCATGGACTATAGCTCAAGCTTGTGGCGTGAACGCCTGCTCTTCCTCTCCCCAACCTACATCCATCTTCCTTTCCTGACTGCCTGCTGTTCAGTGGCCTTCAAGCTCCAGCATCAGACAACATGATAACAGCTTTACAGAAATAGCTTAACCAGCTTCCATAGTGTGAGATCAAATCCCTGTAAACTGTGTTTACTCTCACATATAGTAAAGGTTTTTGTGATATTAAAATGAAATTTAACCTTGCTTTATTCCTTGTAGGTCTTTAAAAACTTTTTGTGAAGCATTTTCTTACATTTTTCAGTTTCGTATATAGAGATGGCTTCACACCCTGTAGCAACCATCCATTGAAAAGGGAAAGTGACAAAGTAGGGAAAATTTTTCTTTCTGAGATGAGTTGATTTATTTTATCATATCAGGCCAAGAGAAGCATAGCAAAAACAATGGAGGCTTTAATCCATTCTTCTTATCAGCTTCTAACTTACTGCACAACTTACTTCTTTATTATGCTGTTCTATTTCTCCACGCTAAAATGCAGGTCTTATGAGGCTAGATAACTTTTTCTGTTTTGTTAATTAAACAAAGCAGCTAGGATATAACCTGGCACAATTATGAGTGCTCAGAAAGCATTTGATAATGAATAAATGAATGAATGAGTAAATGAATGGGTAATAGAGTTTCTTTTTGCCTCAGGCTGTCTGTGATCTAATGGAAATGGTACTCCATGTGACCAAAATAAAATTAGCCTTGGTGCTCTTAACTTCACAGGAATGGTCTTAGTTTATGAAAACAACACAAATCTTACTCAAAGTGTTCATGAAGAACAGAAGGTTACTGAGAAAAACAAAACAATACAAAAGCAGCAAAATCCCCTGCATTCCTTTTCCCTAAAGTTTATGTGACCTAGGCTGCTTCTCCTGATATCTTTCTCTTTCTCCATTAACAAGCTATTCTATCCCTCCTTCTAACAAGCTACCCTTCTCTTTACCTATTAACTGTTAAAATGTACCCCA
>NW_007778964.1:0-565 GCF_000696425.1 Galeopterus variegatus
GCTCAGCCAGTGAGCGCACCGGCCATTCCTATATAGGATCCGAACCTGCAGAGGGAGCATCGCTGCACTCCCAGCGCCACACTCTCCCGAGTGTGCCACGGGGTCCGCCCCATAATAATTCTTAATAACGTTAATTTACTGTCTTTACTCTCATTCTCTCATGAGTGTACAGTAGAGTTTTCTAGAGCCTACTTGACATGTGATGACATCACTGACAGTTAAAATATGTGCTTGTGTATTCTTGTTTTAAATTTTTCTCAATTTTCTTTTTTTTTTTTTGAGACTACTTATACTTTATTTGGTGTCAATATTCATTTTTCTGTGGAAATATTACTGTAGTTGATTTGGGGGTACTTTATATATGGCATGTACATCTCCCTAACCCCTCTCCCCCACCTCACCCCTGGTAACCATTGTTTTAGTCTTTGTCTCTATGTATTTGACTTTTTTAAAAAAGATCCCACATATAAGTGAGATAATGCAGTATTCTTTTCCCCTGCATCTGGCTTATTTCACTCAGCACAATATCCTCCAGGTTCATCTGTGTTGTTGCAAATGGCAGGCT
>NW_007778964.1:2330-3223 GCF_000696425.1 Galeopterus variegatus
TTTGGACAGGCTTCTTCCAGCTCTTTCTCTTTCCTTTAACCCCATTTGTGCCCCAGGACCAACAACAGGGAAGAGGAAGCTATCAAAAATAAAAAACAAACAGCAGCAAAACAGAACCACAACCCTTCTGTATGCTTCAGCCTCCAGCAGGCCTGGCCTGAGCTAGTACTGATCCCTTTTCTCACTAGTTGTCAACAGTCTATGGGAGGATTTGTCTTCTTGTATGGGAACCTTTCTCAAAGTTGACAAAAGAAGAAAGGCTTTGCTTTACTGAAATGTGCTCTGCCATCACTCTCTTCAACACCTCCAAGTGCTGAGCTATTTCTCGGTATCTCTATGACATCATCCAAGAAGCCAGGGCGTGTCCACACCCACCAAAGAACAGTCTGTGGGTGAGGCCCAGGCTACGGAAGGAAAATTTCCTAACAGCGAGGTGTGCAAGTGGCTGGGGGCCAATGGAGCCTTGAGCCCAAGTGGAGTGAGGTAGTGCCAGACACCTTGCCCTATCCAAGGTGATGAAGATGATCTGTAAGTGGTGCTTTTTTCTCCTTTCAAATGACAGAGCAGGGCTGAGTGAGGAATAGTGATTTGACTGTAAATGCAGGTGAAGCTTGTTTATGCACCAAAGATAATGCCACACACAGGAGGCAAAGCAGGCTGTGGCCTTCCCTCACCCTGGGAGACCATCTCAGCACTGAGAGGAGGTGCCATCAGAGGGACCTGTGTCATGTCCGCAGATCCATTCTCCCAGGAGGTGTAGGCTGAGGCACCTCGTGGGAGTGTCTGGCTGTGCAAGTTGGCACATGGGTTTGGGAGATGTTTGGAAAGACCGTGACTACTAATGAGGAGGGGGTAGATCTTCTGGGGAATGTCCCATTGCTGGCTCCTGAATT
>NW_007778965.1:0-506 GCF_000696425.1 Galeopterus variegatus
GGATGTTATCCATGTCAAAGGAGGCAGGCTGGGATCCGTCTCGGATTAGATCCTGAATAAATGATGTGAAGCAGGCCTGTAAGAGTGAAAGGATAACTGCCAAGGGAAATATCACCTCTTTTGGGATTGGGGCAGAAAGAGTTAATTTAAAAGATATGTTGACTCAGCGAGATTGTGAAGAAACCTCCTACTGACAGGAGGTATAGGAGTGCCAGGAGAATTTTTTCTATGTTGCTGCAATCTCTTGGGGTGGCGGACACCAATCCTATAGCCAGTGTTAGGACAAGTAGCACAATAAAGTTAGAGACACTGGGTGGCATATACTTATCATGTCCCACGATGGCAAACTCATGATAGCAGGTTGGGATCAATCTTGGAGTGGCTCTTGTATGAGCGAGGTAGAGGGGGCCTGTAAAAGCAAGGGGATGATTGCCGGGAGGGGAGATGATTTCTCCTCTGGAATTGAGGGGAGAGTGGAGGTCCTGGAAACTTTTAATTTTGTGGGT
>NW_007778965.1:2042-3223 GCF_000696425.1 Galeopterus variegatus
TGATGATTGAGCGGCCTGTTTTGCAGTAAGGTCTGCTCATTTGTTACCCTGAGCTTTGAGGCTATTGGAGGCCTGGTGTTCCCTGCAGTGTATAACTCTGACCTCTTTTGGAAGCTGGGCAGCCTCAAGAAGCATCCTGATGAGGCGTCCATTTTTTATGGGCCCTCCTTGGGTAGTCATGAATCCTCTCTCCTTCCGTATAGCTGTGCAAGAATATAAGATGTGGTCAGCATATTTAGAATCCGTGTATATATTGACTTGTCTATCATTGGCCAGGGTGAGAGCATGGGTGAGGGCAACAAGTTCTGCCTGTTGGGAGGTGGTGTTAGGAGGAAGGAGAGCAGCCTCAACGGTTTGTGTTAAGCTTACTATGGCATATCCCAACTGGGGGGCAGGTGCAGAGGTGGCACTCCATCTATGAACCAATTTGTGTTGGGGCTCTGTAATGGGGTGTGATGAGATGTGTGGAAAGGGATCAAGGAAAAAATCTAGGGCCTCCATACAGTTGTGTTCTGTAGGTTGAGAGTGCCTTGTAATGAGAGTGGCTGGGTTCAAAGGAGGGCAAGGTTTAAAGGAAAACAGAATTTACAATGAAAGTAATGTAGATCAGTTGTAGACGGGAGGGAGAGAGAATTGACATTGCCTTATGACTGACAAGGTCTTAAAGATGGTGGGGGGGACAAATAGCTGTGTGTTGTCCAAAGGTTAATTTAGAGCTTTCTTGTGGTAGAAGGGCAGCTGCCACCAAGGCCCATGAGCAAGGGGCCCATCCCCGGGCTGTGGTTCTAGTTGTTTTAAGAGGTATGCAACTGGGGAGAAAATATTTCCTGCCTCTTGTCCCAAAACCCTAACCACCAGTTCTTGTGTCTTGGTGACATATAGAATAAAAGGACAAGATAGGTTTGGGAGAGATAGAGCTGGGGCTGTGAGGAGAGCACCCTTTAGTCACTGGAAGAGAGAATGAATGGGCTTTGTGGGATCTAAGGGAATGGCAAGATCCCCTTTGGCTGCCTCACGAAGTGGCTTTGCTAGCATGCCAAAATTGGGAATCCATACACGAAGGTACCCTGTGAGTCCCAGGAAAGAAAGGATTTCACCCCTTGCGGTAGGGGTACAGAGTTCAGAAATTAGACTCTTGTGATCTACCATTATCTCTCCGGTGCTGGGAGTAAGGTGGACTC
>NW_007778966.1:0-3223 GCF_000696425.1 Galeopterus variegatus
TGCCCATATGATGAAGTGGCAAAACATATTCAATAATGTATGCAACCATTGGCTCTCTCCACTCAGAAATAATTGCTGGCTCTGTGCCTTGCAACCTGTAACATTTATCCCTAACATTCTATTTTCTGTCCACTTCATTTTTGCTTTGCATCTTAGTGTTAATTGTCATATTCGATACCAAGAACAGGACTCTATTATTTGAAGACTAACACATAAAAATTCCAACCCTAATGGAATATAGAATAACCAACAAGGAGCAGTTAACCTGAGGTGGGGACATTTGCCCTCTCGCAGACAAAAGATGCATTGCAAGGGTAGGGCGTGGATGTATTCCGAGCTGGTAAAGTTAGTCACAGGGGACTGTCCCGGGAAATGGAGAAACTGAGGCCCTAGGGCAGCACAGATCCTTTCTCTGATACTTCAGAAATAATTGCTGGCTCTGTGCCTTGCAACCTGTAACATTTATCCCTAACAATTCTATTTTCTGTCCACTTCATTTTTGCTTTGCATCTTAGTGTTAATTGTCATATTCAATATCAAGAACAGGACTCTATTATTTGAAGACTAACACATAAAAATTCCAACCCTAATGGAATATAGAATAACCAACAAGGAGCAGTTAACCTGAGGTGGGGACATTTGCCCTCTCGCAGACAAAAGATGCATTGCAAGGGTAGGGCGTGGATGTATTCCGAGCTGGTAAAGTTAGTCACAGGGGACTGTCCCGGGAAATGGAGAAACTGAGGCCCTAGGGCAGCACAGATCCTTTCTCTGATACAAAGAGTCTTTGCCCTTGAACATTCTTTATGATCAAGACCTGGAGGATGAATTCCTGAAACTAATTCACCTTTCACTTTCTGGATTGTTTAGTTACTCCTTTGTTCTGTCTTTACTCATGCCAACACAGCCAAAAATCCATGACATCCCCGCTAATGGTCTTAAATTTGTGTTTCACAGTATTGAATATTATTTTGAATGAGAAAATTAATGAATTAATGTCAAAGCACTTTGAAAAGTTAAAGGATATAAAGAGAGGTAAACACAGATATAAATTTGCTTTGCGGAGCTTATGATTCTGAAATCTTCTCCAGAAAACCAAAAGACTTACATATGGCAGGTTCTCAGTAATGCTCATTAATATGAATCAAGAATAAGATGGGAGAGACATTTTGGAAAGGGTCTGGAGTCAGGAAGACTTATGCGTGACTCATGGCATGACTGTTACTAGATTTACGGCTTTCTGTGCTTTAGTGTCCTTATGCGTAAAATGAGGCTAAACAGACTTTCCTCAGAGAATTATTCTCAGAGGAATGCTTAGGGCATAAGATGTGCTTCACAAAGAGTGGCTGTTATTGAATTGAAGTGGGGTGGCAGAAGGACCCTCAGAGGTTATTCTAATCCAACTTTTGCGTAAAATGAGGCTAAACAGACTTTCCTCAGAGAATTATTCTCAGAGGAATGCTTAGGGCATAAGATGTGCTTCACAAAGAGTAGCTGTTATTGAATTGAAGTGGGGTGGCAGAAGGACCCTCAGAGGTTATTCTAATCCAACTTTCATCCTACCATGGTTGGGGGTAGGTATTTATTCTGTGTCAGCAACCGTTTAACCCTTATTTCTACTAACATATAGATGAGATTGATAGATTTGAGCAAGAGGAGGTGCTGGGAGGTGGAGATGGGGAGATAAAAGAGCATATGAAAGACGGGGAAATGGAGAGAAAGTAAACAAAGTGAGGAAGGGATGTTAAAATATGCCATTAACAAGTACCTCAAAAACCAGGGCACCATTACCACATAACTTTGCCCTTGGCCCAAAAATAGTTGGGTATTTATTCGTTTTATTTTTTAAAGAATTTCAAGGCTTTCCTTTTCAGTTTATTAATGTTCATGTCATTATCTAGGCTTCTTCAGCTAGTCATCTTAAAGAAATAGGATTAAAGTCTGTCAGTTCATCCATCAATCCATCCATCATCCATTTTTCTCATCCATTCATTTATTAAACTACGTATTCACAGGTATTCCTACTATATGTTAGGCATTGTACCAGGGACTTTTTGTGTGTGTGTGTGTTTTGGTGTGGTGGGGTGGGTAGACTTCTTCCTATTTTTTGCTGAAAGTTTGGTTTACTTAGCTTCTTTTGTTAAATTAAAAATGAAACTCCTCTTTTAAAAATAATCAGACTATGTGGAAAATTAAAAACAACAACAGATGAACTATTACAAATCTGGTAAACCAATTAGTCAAATATGGAGAGTGAAAAAACATGCTTGGAATGATTTTGACTCATATAATTGCCTCAAAATAATTTCTTGAGTGTTTCTAAGCAACAGCAAAGTTAATAAGAAACAAGGGGTGAAGGTTTTTTTTTTCTCCTTTTTCCCCCCTTCTCTTCTCTCTTATGTTATTACAAGAGAGCAGCTTGTCTGTCTCACTGTTATGTGGTATTAGATACGGCTGGTTGGAGCAGGAAGAGCAGGAAGGCAGAAACATTTAGAATGTGATATTTTTCATGAAAAATATCTCGCCCGTGTTTGATAAAACATTAGTTTTGTTAAGGTACAATTGGTCTGCACAGGTAGATGAGAGCATGAGGTAGGGGTTAAACTTGGATAGAAATCATAATGAGCTAAACTTTGATAAACTGTAACCCGCAACAAAAGACATGGAACCTTCATGTTTCTACATCAATGTTTTGGGTTCCTTTTTGAAACTGAATCTTGCCTTCTATCTTTAGAGTTAACTAAGTAGATTATTGCTTTATGTGATATTGATCAGAATGTATTTTCTCATATTCCATCTCCATTCGTGAAGAAACTTTCCTTAAGTTATGTGGGATGTGGCTGTCGCTGCTGTCACAGCCCACAGCTCGGCTTTTCTCATGACCTACAGTCCTGTTGAAATCCAAGGCTACACATGCATCTTTGCTCATTTCAACCATCTGGGGAAGGCAGTTGCTAACTATTTGGGGAAAATGAAAGTTCATTAAAAGGAGGCAGAAGGTCAGAAGGGTACTTTGGAATATTAACATAAATCCTTACTAGAGAACATTTAATCATAAGTAGCTTATCCTTCTCAAAGGGAATGCAGTGTATTTGCATCATTCTCCTTGGCAGTTAACCTTTTATATTTTATGCTTATGACATTTTTGTGAGGTGCTCTATGTGCTCCAATTCAAGTCAGAGGTCTCTGGACACAGTTCAAGAAGTAGAAAGTGTCTGGAGGG
>NW_007778967.1:0-3223 GCF_000696425.1 Galeopterus variegatus
AGAATATTCTAGGCAGAGAGGACAGAATTGAAAAAGCGGAGGCTATAGTGTGTCTGGTGCATTCAAGGGACAATAGGGAAGCCAGTGTACTTGGAGCAGAGTGAACATGGGAGAATAGGAGGAGATGGGGGCAGAACAGTAATGGAGGACAGAGGAAGCAGATCTTGGGACCCTGCACATGGTGGAGGTGGTGTGGCTTATGTTTAAACAGGAAAACCCTCACTACTGAGTTAAGAATTAGCTGAAGAGGGGCAAAGGCTGATGCAAGTAGAATTTTATACAATATTAATTGCATAATAGTTTTTCCAGAAACAGTCCGCTTTGGTCATTTATTTAAATAACAGGAGAAAAGGTAAATAAAAATGTGGCAATTTTTTAATAAGTATAGTGAAGTACGTAGGTAATTGTGTCCTAATTTAGTTATTGTGTACATCCAGATTTTTACATATTGTTTCCTTGAAGTGAGGTACCAGTTAACTGAATGTAAAGAATTATTGACTGACATGATGCAGGTTTGTAGACAGACCTGAACTACTTGTAAATATTTGCAAAAGAGACATACTTTAAATTCCAGACACTTGAAGACATTTTGAACAGAAGGAGATAGAAAAAGAAAAACTATTCCTAACAGATGAGTGCTATAAATTATTTGGAAGATGAAATAGATAAGCAGGTAAGAATGAAAGGTATTATACAGAGAGATATAGACGTAAATTTTTATCTTCTGAAGATGGTGCTTTCAATTTTATTCTGTAAGATAAAATTTATGCAAATACTCACCAAAAAATTACCCATCACTAGTAATATAAAAACATATTCATTTGATTTAGAGATTTATCCCATATGAAAATATTTTCAGCTGGTAAATTTTTCAGAAAAATGAGCACAGTAAATAATTTTCCTAGAATTTTATTATGAATTTTATTTTTTATGTAAATTTCAGTAACAAAATCAGTACTCAATTCTTAAATAGTTCACTACAACTTGACAAACCCCAGTGTTATCTGGAATCATAACAAATGCAAATATTTGTTAGAAGAGAATTGACAATAGACGCCTCCATCTGGGAAAGGAGAGTGTAATCTATACCTACTCTAATGACACCAACAGCATTAGAAGGCTGGTTCCATGAAACGGAGTTAAGCATTGCTGTTTGGGGAGCAGGATGGGAAGAGCTGGAGCAAGCACAATGATGTTTTGGCTGTCTGCAGCTCCTCCTGATGCAGGTTTAGTGACAGTGTTTCACAGAGTCAAAGCGAGTTTAACAGCTGCTTCATGTTGCACATCCTTCAATCTTTAAAGGACCTCTTGGGTTCAGTTTAAAAGCTATATCTTGGAACTTTGCAAATCTAGATAAGTTTGCACCCGAATGTGAGACTTCCATGTAGAACCCTACCTGTTTAGGACACTGATCTTTAATTATACTCTTTATTAATAGTTTGTAGTACATAAAAGAACATACTTTTTTTCTTGAGTTACAAAAATTCTGAATCTACATTCATGCATATTATTGGAAGTTAATTATTACACTCATTTCTCTTCCTCAATTTATTGAAATCCCTTCAAAATTCCACAGATATTATCTGGATCTCTGCATTATATTAATTTTTTAATACTAAATTTCTCCAAGAAACTCTCCTAAAAAAAAAAATGCAACATAATTGCTCTCCCTTAATTTTTCAAAGCATGGTTAAGTGGAGGCTCTGGTGGTTTATAAGTCTTCATGTAAGCTTCTGGGTGTTAGGAATAAAACATAAAGAGAAACGTACACTTTTTCTTAAAGTGGTCTCTCTTGAACTTTAGGATATCCATCTAGATCCTGGAAGTATTCCATGTGGCAGGAATCCAGTTCAACCCGCCACAAGAATCTTCTGGTCTTTCCACACAATAGAGTCCACAAATAACTCTACTGTCTTAAGAGTATGGAAGTAGTTTCTCCCATACTCTTAAGAACTCTTTTTCCACATCAGTATGAGACAGGCAAACATCCACTGCCTTCAGAGGAAAATCTCCCATAAGAGTAATGCTATTTTAAGGCCCAGAATTGGCATATATAAGGGCCAGTGATGTTTTACTAAAATCTGTGGGGATTAGCAGCCATTTTGGAGTCTGAGAGACTCTAACTTGAGTTATATTTTAAAGTTATGTTATCAAACAGAGCATTTTTATATTGATCTGTAGTATCTAATTCAGTTTTTCATTGACATCAGTTTTGTTTTAGTTTATAAAATTATCAAATATCACTTTTTACTTCATTATAAGCAGGAGGTGATTAAACAAAAGTAACTATCATAACTCCTACAGAAACATAAAATTGCCAAAAACTATCAAATATCAGGTTTCCAAGGGAATAAAATGAAAATGAAAGTAATTTCTTTTCTTCTATGGGAATTCAGTGACATACAGATTTGTCATAATACATTTGATTTTTGTGTAAGCTTATTTCTTCATGCTTGCTAAAATTTTTTCATGTTTATTAGTTTTCACTGGTTCGGTGAGGCTAATTTTTAGCTACAACATAAAAGCATTAATACTTTAATTCCTAACAGAGAAGGAATTTATAACTTATTAAGTCTCTGTGCTAAATTGAGTAATGTCTCTCTGTTAGTTTTGAGACCTTAGTTAGCCAAGTGTTTTGTTGTTGCTTGTTTGTTTTATTTACAATACAGCATAACTCAACACCTAGTCATTTTAAGTAGAATCAAGTAGAATCAACAAATCATTTACAAGCCGTCCTCTAGGTTTGGTTTATATTTCAAATGTTCTGTTGCATGGCTTTTGTGTGCAGATTTACTCTTATTTGTGTTTATTCCAGGGAGATGTAATTTTCTTGAAGGTAGTGAAGTGGATCTTTCTTTTCCATTTCCTCTGAGAAACTATCTAACAATATGCATATGCACATTTTGTCAAGGTCATCATCAAGATAACCTCCCTTACCACTTCTGTAGCAGAGGAAAACCCAAGATCATATTTTCTTCCCATGCATCTTTCACAATCCCTAGACTGGTTCTTCACCTATAAAATGTATCTGTTACATTCTGAATAGAACTCAGAGTAGAATTATCAAATTATAGCCAATCAAATATTTTTGAACAATACAAATGTGTCATGCATGCTCCAGGAAGATTTCGAGTAAATTTTGTGCAAACACTAATTATAATATAAAACAATACTTAAAGTGATAACTCTAGTGTTCAAATAATAAAGATCATAAAGATTAAAA
>NW_007778968.1:0-839 GCF_000696425.1 Galeopterus variegatus
CAAGAATGTGCATAAACGGAACTTTTTCTGACACATTTTCCAATAACATTTATGAGAAAAATTATCCTTTTCAATATAAACTTCCTGTAAATTGGAATCTATGTACGTACCAAGCCCCCAATTTATGATGGTTCAACTTAGGATTTTTTGACTTTACCTTGGGTTTATCAGGAGGTAACCCACTGTAAGTCAAGGAGCATCTGTACATTGTTTTTTAGTCATTTGCCTATGTATTGCTTCATCTGGTATTTTGAAGTTCAATAGATCTGGTCATTACCCTATTCACCCTCAAAAAGCCTTATTTTTAACAAAATTTTTGTATCTATTCTAAACTGTTCATTCCTTCAGATAAAGTCTAAAATTATTTAGTCAAGTTCTTGAAAATCCCATTACATACAAATTCCTGAGCTAGTTCCTTCTCAGTATCCCTGTCTTCTTTATTCCTGGTAGTAGAGTCTGTTTTGTTCAAGGGAAGAGTGGCCATAGGCAACAAGGATTAATTTATTTCCTAGGATCCACTGTAATCAGACTGAACAACTAAATCCATTTTGGTCAATGAGGCAGTAGTGGCTTAAAAATATGTGTACAAACTCTTTGGTATTCCACCCATCAAAAGGTAGAAGTGACTGTCTTAGTACGTTTGTGCTGCTCTAACACAATACCCAAGACTGGGTAATTTATAGAAAAGAAATTTATTTCTCACAGTTCTAGAGGCTGGAAGTTCAGCATTTGGTGTCTTGTAAGAGTATTCTTGCTGCATCCTCATATGGCAGAAGGCAAAGCAAGCAAACTAGCTGATTGCTATGTGAAGCCTCTTTTATAAGGACCTTAATCCCATT
>NW_007778968.1:2342-3222 GCF_000696425.1 Galeopterus variegatus
GATTAACCACCGGTCAAATTGCCTGCAATCAAGTATTGATTACAATTTTTCAAAATGCCCACGAAACAGGACATAGAGTGAAAAATGTTTTATCTTTATTTAAATTCTAAGATCCCACATTTTAAAGCAACTCTGCACATCTTTTACAGAATAAGTAAGACCAGCTGTCCTCCAAACACTATACGCACATTTGTGACCTGTCACCCGCATTCCCCAGCGAGGTCATCCACATACATGTCTCTCTCAGAACATTGTTTAATCTTCAAAACACAAACATATATGTTTTTAAAATTTTAACTTAACTATTATGTTTTACAATGTGTATTCTCAAAGATGGTGTCATTTATACAGCTACCAGAAAGGCTAAAATATAAAAAGCACAACATCAAGTAATGGTGAGCATGTAGAGCAACCCAAATTCTCAAGCCAGGATGTTAATTCCCATCATCACATTGGAAAACTGTTTAGTATTTACTAATACTAAACATATTCATGTTCTTTGGCCCATCAATTACACTCCTAAGTATATAACCAACAGTAATGATACATATGTTCAACAAAAGATATGTACAAGAATGCACATAGCAACGTTATTCACAATGGGCAAAAACTGTAAACACCCCAACTGTTCATCAACAGTAGAAAAGATAAATGAACTGTGGTAGGTTTACCTAATAAAATATTAGAGCAATGAGAATGAATGAACTATTGCTACAGCAACAAAGCTGATGACTCTCACAACCATGATACTGAATGATAAAAGCCAGACAAAAAAATACATACTATATGATTTCATTTATTTAAAATAGATTATTTTTTAAAAATCCAACCCATGGTAACTTCAGTTAAAAAACTGCTCTGTAGGGCCGGCCCGGTGGCG
>NW_007778969.1:0-622 GCF_000696425.1 Galeopterus variegatus
ATTCCTACATCATTGCTAAGGTGCCAGGCAATGAGGGAAATCGTTGTTTACCCATTAGACTACAGCTAGCAGCTAAAGTTGATGCTAAAGGCCAGCTGAACCCTGCCTAAATTCCTAACTAACAATGGCATGATATATGAAATGGTTCCTGTTTTAAGTCACCAAGTTTAAGGATATTTTATTTTACTGTAAGTAACAATCAGAGAAGAACCCAGTGCTGAATCTTTCCCCCCCCTCTCTTTAACCTTCCTTTAGTAATTGTAAAATAGCATTGCATTGAGATTCAGCATTGGACTGCAGTTAGGCTGAAGGTAGGCTTTATTTTCCTCAGAGGGTTTCTCACCCTTGAAGCTGAAATGCAATTTGATTTCAAAAGCATTTCTATACTTTAGCATCTAGTGAAGTCCAGTTCCTTCTTCAAAGAGGATCTCCATTTTACTATGAGGAGATAGCCACCGTGTGTCTTTTTATCTAGACTAGGGGATTTACAGTAGAGGGTGATCTGAAAAATGAGAAAGGAGCCCACAGAGCAATAACATAGACTAAGTTTTCTTCCCAGACTGGAGAGGCAGGTGGCTGACGTGTTTCCATCTCACAGCAGGACGGGGCTAACACTGAGCTT
>NW_007778969.1:2649-3222 GCF_000696425.1 Galeopterus variegatus
CTCTCTTTTGCTTCAGTAGTTGAATTAGAGTTGAGTCAGCTCTAGGAGTCCTTCTCAGGACAAGAAAGGCCTGGTGAATTTGAAATAGAAGGTCTACCATAGGAGTCTAAAAAATAGAATGTTATCTCAAGGAAAAAAGCAATATATGTCAGGAACTAAATGCAGTAAATTATCTGGAGGTCGGGAGGGGAAGGAGAGAGGAGTTAAAATGTACCAAAGACTGATGATGAGGTGACCCTAGGGATCAGGAAGAAAGAGAGCTGTGACCAGTGAGTCAGGAAGGGATGTCTTCAGACAATATTGAAGTAGAAAGAGCAGAGGCTCTTGAACTAGGGAGATATATATCTCCCTTAATTCAAGGTAATTAATCTCAAGGAGGTAATATAATATATATGTGTGTGTGTGTTTATATATATATATATATATATATATATATAATATATTACCTCTTCAAGACTCAGCATTTTCATAATTTAATATCTAATTCATAGAATTTTTAAAAGATAGTGAGGTAAAGAAAGAAAAACACCAAAAACATGGTAGGCATGTGTTAAAGGTTCCATTTCTCACTGT
>NW_007778970.1:0-3222 GCF_000696425.1 Galeopterus variegatus
GTTGTCCTGTGGCCCACATCTTGTCCTCGCCTGCTAGAATTAGAACAGAAATAGAAAACTGAATGAGGATGAATATCAAGGAGAGTCTCTATTTTTTATTTTTAAAAACTAAAACTTATTTTTATTAAGGGATAGTTGATATTTTAAAATTGTATGTATTTATGGTGTATAGTTTGATATTTTGATACGGAATCTCTCTTTAACTTCAATCAAATTTATCAGACGCCTCAATTAGTCACAAATGCTGGAGATATTTAAAATCAGAAACAGTTGCAAGTCTTTTCTCCAGCTTACCATCAGTTCTGACTCTGCTTCTTGCTGTCTGTAAATCTTGGTATCTTCTTCTGTAAAATAAGTTTAAGATCACCTTTTGTATCACAGCCTGTGATGCAGTTGAGTTATGCCAATAAAATACAATGATACGCTCCTTCATGGTAAAATATTTCCAACCTAGAGGCTTCAAAAACTTGGGCAGGAGGGAACAGAGGTGCCAGATGAATGAGGAGGTAAAAAGGCACCATCCAGCAACTTTAAAATCTGAAGTACCTTGAAAGAGGTTACAGAATTGATCTCAGAAATTTCTTTCCTTTTTTTTCAGTAGCTAGCTGGTAGGGGGATCTGAACCCGTGACCTTGGTGTTATAAGGCTGAGCTGTAACCAACTGAGCTAACTGGCCAGCCCCTGGTCTCGGAATTAACATTTATCTTGCAGAAATCATGGCACATAGAAAAGGGGTAAGAAATCTTATTCTGTATATAAGGGAAAACGTATTTTGTTGACTTCAGGCAGGGCTTGCTGTTGACCTGCAGGAAATTTATAGAATGAGTTGTTAGATATATGGTTTGAGAGGACTTACAATATGGTCTATGACTTCTGGATCAAAGTAACTGAGCACAGATATCTCTCTCCCACTTACCCAACTTACAGTGAAAAGACAGAATAAATTAAAGAAAAATAACAGGTTTCTGAGAGTGCTAGAGAAACAGAGACAAGGAAAATGGTACACAGACAGCTACTACACAGATGAGAGCTGTGTTTCTCAGTGAGGTTTCCAGAGGGATACAAGCTTGAAATCAGCAAGGGTGAGGACAAGATGTGGGTCACAGGACAACCAGAGGGCTATTAATTAAAGGACTTTAAAACAGTTATGCCAGTTATTTTTAGTATAAAAGGGACTGGCTAGATTCTTGCTCCCTAGGTAATGTCTGAGAGAATAGCCCCCTAAAAAAGTGGATGTATTTGTTGTGTGTGTGTGTGCGGGGGTAGGGGGGGTGGATTGAGGGTTGGGGGAGGGAAGGGGCAGTTTTTTTAACTCAAGCATGTGGTCACACAGAAGAGATGGCACTTGGTAACTTCAGACATCCATTATGGATAGAGAAGAGAAAAAAGAACATAAGGAAGTCAGCTGTACCTAGGAACAAAAAGCATTCCTTGTGTTATCTCCAACTATAATGGAAGCTCTGTTATTAGCACATTTTTGGCCACTGATTTTGCAAAGCTGCAGAATTAGATTTTCATTGAGGAGAGGCCTGCCATCAAAAATAATCTTTGAAACAGACAAGAAATCCTTTCGCCCCTCCTGTATTGTCATGGAGTGAATTGTGTCCCTTCCAAGTTCATATGTTGAATTCCTAACCCCCAGTACCTCAGAATGTAACTGTATTTGGAGATATGGTCTTTAAAGAGGTAATTAAGTTAAATGAGGTAATGAGGGTGGACTCTAGCTCAATAAGAAGAGGAAATTTGGAGACAGATACAAATAGAGGGAAGACCATGTATAGACACAAGGAGAAGATGGCCATCTATAAGCTAAGTAGAGAGGACTGAGAAGATACCAATCCCAGTGACAACATATTGATCTTGGACTCTCCTCCAGATTTATGAGAAAATAAATTTCTGTTATTTAAGCCACCTAGTCTATGGTACCAATGTATGGTACTTTGTTATGGTAGTCCTAGAATACTAATATATTTATTGAGTAACCAAGTCTTTTACTTTTATATATTAAAAACATCCAAGTATCACCAGTCATTTGAGGAAAACCAGTAGCATAGAAGCCCCAAGATGAGAAAATAGAACAACTAACCACAGATAATTCCAGAAACAGAAAAGAATATGAAAAATAATTAGTAACCATTGAAATTCAAGGGACTTTTATGCTAAAGACAAATACTGTTTAAATGATCAGAAAATATGAAAAATTCTCAGCTCCTCAAACAAATTCATCAGACAAGTGCAGCATGGAAAAAGAATGCCAAAACCAGAAGTGGCTGTTAGTCCGCAGGTGGAATGTGGCCTGTAGATGTATTTCATGTGCACAGTGTTCTAAAATTTTTAAATGTTAATGAGTTAAGGCGTGACATATTTCCTTCAGTTCACCATAGTTCTCACTGTTTTTTCTCCCACAAAATGTTTTACTCACTTGTATTAACTGTCCGGTCCTGAAAGTCGTTTGCATTTTGATCATTGCAGTAGAATGATCTCACTTACTAATATGGGTGCAAATCCTAAATAAATTATTGTTATATTCAACCCAAACCCAAAATGAAAGAATAACCTAGAAATGTAAAGATATTTCTGGACATGTAATTAACATTCAATAAATGTTTGTTGAATGGATGAAGTCACTTTTCTAAGTTAATAATGGAAGAACTAGGCCCATGACTCAATTCTTATCCACTGCTTTCTTGGTGTATTCTCTCTTTTTTTTTTTTTTTTTTCAATTTTAACATCTACTCGTATGTATTTGTGGGGTACAATGTGCTGTTTAAATAAATGCATATACTGTACAGTGATTCACTTAGGGTAGATAGCATAGTTTTGTACCCATTAGTTCACTACTTCTCCCCACCACACTCCTCCCCTCCCAGCCTCTGGTAAACATTATTCTATTCTCTACTTCTATGAGAATCACTTTTTTTGTTTTTGTTTTTGTAGATTCCACATGAGTGAGATCATGCAGTATTTGTCGTTCTGTGCCTGACTTACTTTGCTTAATGTGATGGTTTCCAGTTCCATCCATGTTGTTGCAAATGATAGGATATTTCTTTTCATAGCTGAATAGTATTCCATCGTGCATACATAACACAGTTTTTATACATTCATTCATCGATGGACATTTAGGTTGATTTGACCTCTTGGCTATTGTGAATTACATTGCAATGAACATGGAAGTGCAGGTGTCTTTTTGACATTGATTTCATTTCCTTTGGGTATATACCC
>NW_007778971.1:0-716 GCF_000696425.1 Galeopterus variegatus
TTGTTTAATCATTTTCTTTTTGACTGAAATGACTGTATGCAACTCCTAACCAAGACTTTCAAATTATAATCTCATAACATTCTTTTTCAGCTGTATTAAGATGTAATTGACAAATAAAATTGTCTTTATGGTATACAATATGATGTTTTGATATATGTATACATTGTGAAATGATTGAATCAAGTGAATTAATGTATCTTTCACTTCACATACTGTTTTTGGTGATAAGAACTTTTAAGATCTACTTTCATAGCACTTTCCAAGTATACAATACGTTATTATTAGCTATAGTCACCATGCTATACAGCAGATCTTCAGAACGTATTCATCCTGCTTAAATGAAACTTTATACCCTGTGACCAACATCTCTCCATTACTGCCCACCCACCCCCCAGTCCCTGCCAACCACCATTCTATTCTCATATTCTATGACTCTGACTTTGACTTGTGTAGATTCTACATACAAGTGCAGTTACGCAGTATTTGTCTTTCTGTGTCTATGTCACTTAGCACAATTCCTCCAGGTTCATTCATGTCGCTGCAAACGTCAGAATTTCCTTTTTAAGTCTGAATAGCATTCCATTGTGCATATGTACCACATTCCCTTTATCCATTCATCCGTTGATGGATACTTAGGTTGATTCCATATCTTGGATATTGTGATAGTTGAAAGTCCCTCAGTCACCATTATGGATGCTACTGAAAACGTAAAAGTT
>NW_007778971.1:2517-3222 GCF_000696425.1 Galeopterus variegatus
AAATATAGTTTTAGGTTTACCAGTGGGATTTTTCCTGTTTTCCCCAAACTCATTCTAAATTTGCACTTTCTGAGGGGACCTTCCTTTCTCGGCAGGGGCTGCTGTGAAGTGTTGCACTAGTAGAAACAGAACCACTGCTCCCCCCTCCAGTCTCAGATTGTTTAAGAGGAGAACTGGGATGAAGGAGTGGGTCATGTTTATGGGGAAGGCAGGGTGCACGAAGACAGGCTGTCCNTTGCAGACCCTGCAAAATCAGTCCCCACACCATCAGGCTATAAAAATATAGTTTTAGGTTTGCCAGTGGGATTTTTCCTGTTTTCCCCAAACTCATTCTAAATTTGCACTTTCTGAGGGGACCTTCCTTTCTTGGCAGGGGCTGCTGTGAAGTGTTGCACTATAGAAACAGAACCACCCGCTCCCCCGTCCAGTCTCAGATTGTTTAAGAGGAGAGCTGGGATGAAGGAGTGGGTCATGTTTATGGGGAAGGCAGGGTGCACGAAGACAGGCTGTCCCTACTTCTGGCCTTCCAAGGGGTAAGAAGGTGCGTTTTCAAATTTTTTTCTTCCCTGAAGTCAAAGGAAAAAGGGGTACCTGCAGCGAGAGAGGGAGCGATTTCTGGATTTTTGGCTGGATGTCCACCCAGCCATTGGGCTTGCCGACCAGCAGTGTGCTAATAAAGAAGAAGCCTCAAGGAGATGATGTGGA
>NW_007778972.1:0-824 GCF_000696425.1 Galeopterus variegatus
GGGAGCGCCGCCGTGCTCCCAAGCGGCGCACTCTCCAGTGCGCCACCGGGCCGGCCCAGCAGTTTTCTTAATTTTGAATACTGGATGAAAAAGCTAAATGTGGCCAAACTATTTTAGAATTCAAATTATTTTTTTACAGCTTTATTGAGGTACTGTTGACAAATTAAATTGTATATGTTTAAGGCATACAACATGATGCTTTGATATATGTATACATTGTGAAATTATTACCACAATCGAATGAACTAACATATCCATCATCTCACCTAATTATCTTTACTGGGAGGAGGTGTCGTAAGAACTTTTAAGCTCTACTCTCTTAGCAAATTACAATATAGTATTATTAACTATAGTTATGATACTGTATATTACATTTCCAGAATTTATTCATCTTGCATAACTGAAATTTAGTACCATTTGACCCACCCAGTGCCTGCCAACCACCGTTCTACTCTCTGCTTCTGAGAGTTGTAATTTTTTAGAATCTACATATAAAAGAAATTGTGTAGTATACAGTATTTTGTCTTTCTTTGCTTGATATATATCATTTAGAACTACGTCCTCCTGCTCCATGCATGTCATCACAAATGATAGAATTTCCTTTTTTTTTCTCTAAGGCTAATATTCCATTTAATGTTTATATATACCACATTTTCTTTATCTACTCATCCATCAATGGACACATAGGTTGATTCCATATCTTGGCTATTATGAATAATGCTGCAAGGAGCATTTCATTTCCTTTGAATGTATATCCAGAAGAGGAATTGCTGGATCATATGGAAGTTCTATTTTTAATTATTACTAATATATTTAATATTGGC
>NW_007778972.1:2545-3222 GCF_000696425.1 Galeopterus variegatus
ACAAGTCAAGTCTCAACAAATTCAAAACAACTGGAATTATTCCATGTATATTTTCAGACCACAGTATATTAAAATTAGAAAGCAATAACAAATAAAACTCTGGAAACTATAAAAATACATGAAAATTAAACATTCTACTTAATGACATATGGGTCCAAGAAGAAATTAAACAGGAAACTAATGAAAATAATGACACATCATACCAAAACTTGTGGGATACTGCAAAAGCAGTACTAAGAGGAAAATTTATCACAGTAAATGCTCACTTCAGAAGAATGGAAAGATGGCAAATAAACAACCTAATATTTTACCTCAAAGAACTAGAAAAACAAGAACAATCCAACCCCAATGTTAGTAGATGGAAAGAAATAATTAAGGTCAGAGCAGAACTAAATGAAATAGAAACATCAAAAACAATACAAAAGATCAATGAAACAAACAGTTGTTTTTTTGAGAAGATAAAATAGAAGAGCCATTAGCTAGGATAACTAAAAAAAGAAGAGGGAAGACACAAATACAAAAATTAAAGTTAAAAAAGGAGACACTATAACCAATACCACAGAAACACAAGGAATCATTAGAGACTATTAGAAACAACTATTAGAAACAAATTTGTGGCCGGCCTGGTGGCGCACTGGAGAGTGCGCCGCTTGGGAGTGCGGCGGCGCTCCCGCTGA
>NW_007778973.1:0-1908 GCF_000696425.1 Galeopterus variegatus
GAGAATCAGAAGTGTCTATAAAGTCAACCAATTCATTAATTCTATTTTTGTCTGTACTGTTAAATCCACCTATGATATTTTAATTTCACTGAGTATAATATTTATTTACGAATTTTTAAAAAAAACATTTTAAACACTGATTTCAAAGCTTCTCTCATATTGGTTTACTATTTCTAGTTTTAGGCTGAACATTCTCCCACCTATTTGCATTTCCTAATTGTTTCTTATTGTACTTAGTTCCTCATTGTATTTATAATGTTCAGTTATGAACCCATATTCAGAGATGGCCATTTTCCATGGAAGTTCTTGCTCCAAATCTTGTCTGTAGAAACATCTTCACAATGTGGTTTTGTTCTGGTCTCTGACAAATTCTGAATTAGTTTTTAATGTGAGTTCCTTGGCTTGGAATTCACGTATCCTTTACATGTATGAATTTAGATCCCACTTCTGCAAATGGCACTGGCCTAGATTTAGATTCTTTTTCTAGACGTGGGCCTGAATAGATGGAAGTTGTCCTTGTCACACCCCTGGGTGTCAAATGGTTCTTTTCATCCCTGTTTGCAGACAACAAGTCTTTTTGATCCTAGCTAAATGCATGCAATGCTGCTGTGGATCCTTATGCTCTTGAGGGTGATGACCTGGACTCCCCTCTCCACAGGAGTCACACAGTACCCCATTCCCTAGTTTTTGAAGCCCATTTTGGTTTCCAAAATACTGTGAGGTGTTTTGTTTTCAGGTCACACTCACTATTGTGACTCTCAGGTTCTTTTTACTTCTGTCACCCAGGGATTTTCCTAACTTGGTGCCAAGTTTGGTTACTTTTCTAGAAACTAAAATGTTATGTTTTATTCAACTTTCTTAATTTGTTTGAAGTGATGTTGTGTGTATATCTTTACATCAGTTTGGTACACCATTCCAGAAGGATCTTTGCTGATGATATTTACTAGCTTTTCAGTAATCACAATAAAGTCTTCTGTGGTTTTTCTATGGGTTAATCATAAAAGTTGAAAATTAATAACAGAATTTATATTATTATAACTATGTAAATATCTTTTACTTCAGAGCCAATCTGGTAAGCTAAGATAGTACTTATTCATTTTTGGATATAATATCATTGCCCCATGTCACAAAAAGTATAACTATTCCATCATTGAGTTTAAATACAGACAGATATGGTCATAGATCATGGTCTTAGCTCATGAGACTTTGTTGGGAGACAATTTTCATGGGTTTCTCATGTTTCCACATGTCTTAGGAGTATAGTCACTGGCTCTCCCTTCCTAGATTACTTTTTCAAGGTTGTAGAGCAATCAGTCTTGGAAGATAGAGATAGTGTTTCCTTCTACAGCAAAAGACAGATGCCCCTACTGCCCATTATAAAAGATTAGGGTTCCCTAAGCTTTCTTCTTGTAATGCAGCCCCCTCTGTGTGCAGGCATCTATCTGAGCCCATTGATGTCATTCTGTGGGACTTGAGAGTAAGGGTGCCTCACACAAACATGCTGATCTCATGCTGCTTATTTGCTGGGAGTGATAAAGTCCATTATCTCTGACCCAGGAGACTCGTGTTTTCTGCCAACATTCATGAGCCTTTGGCAAACTAATGTGTCAGCTTGTAAGTAGGATAAAATCTCAAACCCTCCTCAATTCTTGACAGAGATTTATAAGAAGTTTTACTAGAAAGCTCTGAAAGAAACTTTAAAATTAAAAAAAGAAAATGTTTAGCATAACTTCTTACTTTCCTACCTGCCTGAAGTGCAGATGTGAAACCTGGAGACGCAACAGCTACCTTGAGATTCTCAGGTAAAGATGAATTCTGATATCATTGAACCATTCATCAAATGTCAGCAGCCTTCTACCTTAATACTTCTTCTTTTTCTTTCTTTCTTTCTTCTTCTCTTTTTTTTTT
>NW_007778973.1:2591-3222 GCF_000696425.1 Galeopterus variegatus
GATCTTAACCCTTGACTTGGTGTTGTCAGCACCACGCTCTCCCAAGTGAGCCACAGGCTGGTCCTTAATACTTCTCAATAATGTTAAGGAAACAAGCAAACAAATGAACAAAAAATGATGCAAATCCTGAAAACAACAAAAGCAAAACAAACAAAACCCAAGCTATTTAAGCCATTGTTAGCTAGATCTTATATTTCTTTGACCAAAGCCTTCAGTACCATTCCCATTGGTCATTTCTCTAAGAAATCAGTGTTTATTCTAAGAAATCAGTGAACTCAGCATATTGTGCCAGGCACTAAAGAGGATAAGAAATGTTAGTTATTATCCTGCGCTTGAGGAGGATACAGCTTTTTCTAGAAAATGGTAATCAGCAAAGCAAGGCAGTGATCTGAATTTTCAAAAGCGTGGAGCAGGCGTTGGAGGTTGGAAGTGAGGAGGGGGTATGACTGGACTTTTCCTGCAGGGAGGGCCACCAAAACTGGGGCATGCAGTGAAGCCATTTCCTCATCTCTAGAATGCAAAAGCTCATTAGAATCACATGCTTTTGAACTGTAATATCAGCAGCAGAACTGTTTTTTTTTTTTTTTCCTTTTTGTCTTTTTCCGTGTCCGGCAACGGATTGCAACCCTCA
>NW_007778974.1:0-912 GCF_000696425.1 Galeopterus variegatus
CCTGTCCCTGGAGTGAATCACTTGGAGATTTTAAATGAGAACCTGGGTATTCACAGTATGTTTTCTGGTGTGTGTTGAATTCCAATCACTGTCTCCTCACTACTGAAAGACTACCATAAACTTTGCTGTAATTTTCAGAAATTATGACTTTAGAGTTTTTTAGCCTCCACCCTGTATGATTTCTAGCTTCAAAAAATATCTTGAAAGGAAAATTTGCCTTAGGACCGAGGCTTCTCTGGTCTCCATTTTTGTCACTCCAACCTTATGATGTCAGCAAATATTTGGCTGGTTTCACTGTCCCTAACAGTGGCTTTCTGATCAGGACAATATCAGATGCTCATACTCTTGCCTGCGTATGAAACAACAAAAGTTCTCAGTTAAAAACAACAACAAAAAATGTAGCTCATCTTTTTGCATCTCTCCTCTCTGTGGAACCTTAATTTTACTACTTCTTTGCTGTTCTTGCTGCTCTCTATTGTCTTTTCCTGTGTTTCCCCCTGGTTATTCATAGGTAGAGCATTAATATTTTACAGACTACACCCGACTCAGATGTAGAACTTCCATTCATTTTGAATGATATATTTTGTAGGATAAGAATTTCTATTTAGCAAGTTAAGTATTTTTATTCAGTATATTGAGCATATCATTTGAATATATCTTACAGCTTCCTTTGTGCTGAAAAGCTACATTTATTGTTGCTTATTTCAAGATAATTTTTTTCCTCATTTGGCTGCTAATATTTTTCTAATATAGGTTTTAGAAATTTTACTATAAGAGCTCTAAATGTGGCTTCTTTGTTTTTTCCCTAAATAGAAATTGTTTAGTGTGACCTTGCCAAATTTGCTTATTGGTACTAAGAGGGTTTTTGTAGATTCTTTGGGCTTTGCTATACAGAAAATTATCTCCACTGCA
>NW_007778974.1:2546-3222 GCF_000696425.1 Galeopterus variegatus
TTTATTGTTTTCTGCTTTTAATTTCATCAATATCTCCTTTTCTCTTTCTTTCTTTCCTTCTGCTTTCTTTTCTTTTGCTGTTCTTTTTCTAGGTTCATGAAGTTGGAAATAAAATTATTGACTTGAAACATTTCCTCTTTTCTAATTGTGAGGACAGTGAAGTTGGTTTGGTCAGGTCCTCTCGCCTCATATCTGACTGGGTATGATTCAGCACATCCTCTGTAAACAAGTTGCATGGAAGTAGAGTAAGTGTGTATGCGCCCCACGTACTCTTTGGCTTGTTGCCATTTTTGTGTATTTTCAGTGTTGAAACACTGGTCAGCAGAGCTTACATCTAAAAATAAAGCATGTCCAGTGTGCCACTGGCTGCTCAGTTTTTTTTTCTCAACTACCTGGCTCTCAACCTGCACTGGATGGGGCAGAGTGGTCTGTGATCCAGCCTGACAACTGAGGTAGTTTGCTCAGGATGAGCAGCTAAGGGAGCCACGAGCCCCTAGGGAGGAGGAGGAGATGTGGCTGCCCTCGAGCATGTGGTACTTGGTGGCAGCGTTCCTGTGGACTTGGGCTCCACTGGAAACGTGGGACCAAGTGGATGGGTCCCCCAAGAGCATAGAGAAAGCTCTCAGGGTATTGAGCTCCATGATGAGAGATGAGGAGTCCCAGAGAAAGGCTGGCC
>NW_007778975.1:0-3222 GCF_000696425.1 Galeopterus variegatus
GTTTACAACTTCCAGTTCCCATATAATTGCACCCTTATTGCAATTATTTGTTTACAAGTTGCCTCTCTGGACTATAAGATGTACAATAAATGTTACTTGAGCAGAACTAAGCTTGCAAGGCTTGAAGGATTTCAGTGCAGTTTAAGAACTCCCATGTAGCTCTAAAACCATTGCCAAGGTACTGACCAGGAAATCTAGCTTACCAAGTTTTCAACAAAAGCGATCTAGGAATAAAGAGGTGTCAGTAAAATGCTATGGTTTTAAACAAGTTGTTCTTTTCTCTAGTACTCTATAGTACTTATCAAGGACTAATGTAATCTTTAAGAAAACACTGCATTTCCTCTGAATAACACTATTTTTGTAATGCAGATTCTGCCAAAGTCAATCCCAGTTTTTGAAAGTAATGTGTGCAATTTGAGCAATCAACCAGACATGCACTTCCCCGAAGTGTAGGATGGTATTGCTTATTGTAATTCTAATAGCAATTCTGCTGAGCTTCACCACAGAAAATGATCATTCCAATCACTGTGAATCTTGTTCCTCTACTTTAAACCAAGGATGGAGTTTGATATGACTGTGTCTCACAAAATGAAATACATACTTGATGCAGCCTCCCTAGTGTTGGTAAGATTACTTCAGAAGATAGAGGAATCAGGCAGCTGGATTTATCTGACTTCTTTCTTTTCTTCTCTCCTTTACCCACCCTTTTTTTTCCCTCTATAATATAGAACCTTGAGGTAACCATATAACTTTTTATACCCAGTTAACCTATTTGCAAGCTAGAGAAAGCAGAAGTTATTTAGCGTTTGTTTCTTATTTTTGATGTTTATGGATACTTGAATTGATACGAATAAAGTGCAAAGCAATGTTATGACATTATTGAATGCTGAGGTTAACCTCATACCAATGTCAATTCATAAAGCAATGAATAAAAATAATTGTGGTGTTGTGAGTCATCTTAAGTTTAAATTTATCACCATTTTATTGTTTTATATTTGTGTACCTTTGTGTATCAGTCAGGGTTCGACCAGATACATGCAACCAGCATGAGGTATATATTAAAAGATTTATTACAAGTTATTGATTTGTGGAATTGTTGGGACTATCAAGGCAAGTCTGAAATCTGCAGGCAGGCTGGAATTCTCTGGGATGAGCTGAAGATGTTACTTTTCTTTTTGCTCAGGGAAACGTTAGCTCTGGTCTCTAAAGCTTTTCCACTGACTGAATCAGGCCCACCCAGGTTATCTTGTATAATCTTCCTTATATAAAGTCAACTGGTTATGGACTTTAATCACATTTACAAATCACTTTCAAAGTAGCCCCTGGCCTAATATTTGATTAAATAACTGGGGAGTGTTACCTAGCAAAGATGACACGTAAAACTGACCATCACAATTCTTGTCACAGCAATCTTTATTTTTTGTGTGTTTAGTATAAAGGATAGTTATATACTTTCTTAGTAAAACAAAACGTTGAAAGTTCTAAATTGCTCTAAAAAATAATTTTCTGAAATTTTTACTGGTCCATAAAAGCCAAGAATCTAGAAACATAGTAGTCTTTCCATACATTCCCATTTCACAGATGGGAAGACACTGAAGCCCAGAGAGATGCTTTATTAATAAATTATCGATAATATGTATTCATCATTTTTGTTGAGTTTAATTTCCTATAGTATATTGGCTTACCTTGTTGTCTTTTAGGTTAAATCACATTGCATCAGTTTTCTATTGCTGCATGGGAAATTATGACAAACTTTATTTTCTCACAGTTTCTGTGAGTGAGGATTCTGAGCACTGACCCTCTGCTCAGGGTCTCACCAGTCTGAAATCAAGGTGTTGGTGAGGGCTGTGATATCATCTGGATTTTAGGATTCTCTTATATATTCACTTATTCTTGGAGGAATTTATTTTCTTACAGTTGTAAGACTAAGTTCTTTGGCTTCTAGAGTTGCTCATCATCCCCTATGATGTGTTCTGTCCACAACAAAGTAGATTGCTTCTTCAAGGCCAGCAGGAGAGAATCTTTCATGTTTTGAATCATTCTTATTTCTTCCATCTCTGACCTCTAAACCGTTCTTTTAAAAACTCACCTGATTAGATCAGGCACACTCAGTATAATCTCTGTTTTGATGAACTGAAAATTAATAGAACAGGGGACTTAAAATGCATTTAAAAAATTCCTTTACTTTTGCCACATAACATAGCCTAATATGGGGAGTGCTATCCCATCATATTCACAGGTTCTGCCCACATTCTAGTGGAAGGGATATAATCTCTGTTTTGATGAACTGAAAATTAATAGAACAGGGGACTTAAAATGCATTTAAAAAATTCCTTTACTTTTGCCACATAACATAGCTTAATATGGGGAGTGCTATCCCATCATATTCACAGGTTCTGCCCACATTCTAGTGGAAGGGATTATACATTGCATGTACACAAAGAAGGAGGAATCTTTCCAGCCCTTTTAGAATTCTGCCTACTACACAAAGTCAATTATTTTATCAACACCATTCTATTTTTTAGTTTAACTTGGGCAAAGTGAAAGTAAGAAGAGAAAATTTAATTCATTTCATGTTACAGTACATTTGGGAAGGCACTGAACTGAATAAAATAATAAAAAATTGGGTTTATAAAAGCAATAATCATCAAGCATTATTATTTAATAGATTTTGTTCAACTAAATCAATGTTTAATAGAACCTAGATAGGATTAAACTGGAGAAAGCACAGAGATTTTTACAAGCTATAGAGATAATCATAAGAAAATGGGATATAGATCATGGACTGACATTTTTGCATCATCTCAAGCTCTGAGGTTGGGCAAACGGATTTGCTGAAAGATACGGTCTCTTCTCATTTGGCTGCCACTCAAACACACGATTGCTTATCATATAATTTTTTTAATACAATGAGGTAGGATCTTGATGAGTATACAGTATACTTAATTAGATTATGGGTGAACTCTGCACTTCTCTCAGAGTTCAAAGGTCAGCAGTCCATGGCTATTTCTTGTCTGCCCTGGTTTTCATTTACTGTGGAATTACTATGAGGCTTAAACGTCAGGTCATCTTTCTTGTTCCTTCCAAACCCTAGGTGCTTTTGTGATGCATTCACGCAGATTATATTTTTTCATAATGTATTCAAAATAAAACATTTTCGTATAATAAGTTAAGACTGCTGTCTCTTTTCACTCTAAATTCCCCTCTTTTATATTTTCTGTT
>NW_007778976.1:0-3222 GCF_000696425.1 Galeopterus variegatus
CACACTGCATGTTTAGAACTTGAAAATTGTATTCATTTATTGCATATTAGTGAGAAAATAAAATGACAAAGTCAAAAAACAAAAAAAAATTGTCCACATATTTAAATAGTTGCTCTGAATCATCTTTTCAGTGTGTCATATAAATTATAAAAGATAATATGACAGCATGTGAAATATTTCTGTGCAGAGGATGGTGATTAATTATAATTTTTCATTCATTAACAACCAAACGATAAAATAGATATGAAAGGAGATAATATACCAAGCTACGTAAAAGGGTTTAAAATAATTTTTTTTTAGAAATTAGGAAAGAAAGTAGGTTACTGCTATTGTTCTTTCTTATTATTTTATTCCTACAAGTAGAAAGGGGGCTTAAAATAGACAGTAGAAGCCATGCTATTAAGACAACCCCAGAAGTCTCCTCAGCGTTGAAAAGTATGCAGGTATTTTATTCGTGGATTTAAACTGGTTCCCAGGACTCTCTGGAAGCTTTCATATCATAACTGAACAGAAGAAAAAGATCTGAATTGCTCTTACTGCCATACCATAATTTTTTAAAGCGTGGTTGCTCTCTTGGTCTAGAAACAAATTGAAAAAATAATGTGTTCCCTTAATTAGTAAATAAAATGAAAAATCTATTCTAGCCAAGCCTGAGACATCACAGAAACCAAGGGACATGTCAGATACAACTGCACGTGTGTGTGTAGGTGCATGTGCATGTGTGTACAAGCATGTGTCATTTCCTCAGAGGATGCCATTCAAACATGGAAAGATCATGACACACCGAAACGAAGAAAAGTTTGGGGGACAAGCTGCCCTAGAATGTTAGAGCAAGTGAGGATGCTGAACATGGTCTAAGCAGAGTTCAATTACCCAGAAGAAGAGCGTAAGGCATTGACACGGAGCCAGGGAAAGGACGGTAGCAGCAATTGGAAGATTTTACTGATTAAAATGATTTACTGTGGGTGGTGATGAATGAAAAGACTCTGGAGAACATAAAGAGATTTTGCTGATTAATGTAACCCTACAAGGTAGAGGAGAAAACAGAGATAAGAGAAAGCCTTTGTGAGAGAAGTTGTATAGTACACTTTTTGGAAAAAGAAGTGAGAAATTGGACTGTGGACATTTAAAGGGGGAAGACTGAAATATTTTAAGCTTTTATGGGGGTTAAGAAAAGAAGAGCATTTGTATAGAAAATATGGTTTAGAAGATAATTTCCCAGTGCCAAGATTAATTCAAAACCAAATGAAAAATACCTGTGCATAAGAAGGCTAGAAAGGATTTACCCTGCTGTTGATACATCAAAATGGATAACAGACTAAGAGTGTGAAACAAACACTGTTTTTTAAGGAAGATATTCTGAAGTACACATTCTGGAACTTTGCACCAGAAGATGTATCTCAACCGGACTTTATTTTGGGAGGTTTCTTTAGAATGAGGGTTGGAGAAAAGAGTACAAAGGTGTCTACAGTCCCAGCGCCTTAACACCTTGCACATAGATTAACTCCTAGCACATAGCTTGGCACCAACTAGCCACCAAAAGAATAAATGAGTGAATGAATGAATGATCCCATGTCATGAAAGAATGGGAGAAGAGAGTTGTACACAATGTCTGAGAAAAAGCCCTGATTCAGAAAGACACGAACTGCTCCAAAGGCATTTCTAAGTCCTTCAAACTCCGAAGCAGTCTATGGGGAAAAAAGGATTAAGAAACATGATTATTGAGCTTTACTGGGAGTGGGGAAAAAAATATCAAACAAATGAAATAAAAATGGGAGAACGGATTGTGTAATGTGTTCTGCTGTGGCCTAAATATGTATTTCATTTTAGAGAAAGAGGGATCCTCCGAAGGGAGAGGCCCACTAAAGCGTGAGAACACAGTTCAGTGAAAGCCATGTCCGCATTAATGAGTTTAACACTTGCGGTTTTGATGATTTTCAAATAAATGGATTGGTCCATGAAAATGAACTAACTTATACTTCTACTGAAGTATTCATTCCAGTCGGTGAGATGAAGGGAGAGGCCCGCTAAAGCGTGAGAACACAGTTCAGTGAAAGCCATGTCCGCATTAATGAGTTTAACACTTGCAATTTTGACGATTTGCAAATAAATGAATTGGTCCATGAAAATGAACTAACTTATACTTCTACTGAAGTATTCATTCCAGTCGGTGAGAGGGCTGCTGTGGAAAGCAGGTACTTACCTAATAAGCAAGGCCAGCCAAGCACCCAGACGCTGTGGCTCAGTATGGTATCGTTCTGCTGGAATAGTCTGAATGCTCAGTTACTCCTCAGAAGCGACAAAAGAAGACAAAAATAGAAATAAGGGGGGGAGAGAGAGAAAGTGGGAGGAGAGAACCCTGAGCACACCTCGGCTGGCTTGTTGCCTTCAACTATGACACAAGAGTACGGCGTGAGGCCAGGTCTTCCCTGCTCTGAGGGCTTTCCTACCACATCCTAGATCGGAGGTCCATTAGATCTTCAGCAGACAAGCCTTTCCTCTCCCTCAGACATCACAGCAGCTAGAAAACGCTTGGAAAGGGCCACCTGAGGGTCTCCTCTCCCTCATTTCTCACAGCCTTCTTCAATGAAAGCTTCACTTTTTCTGTCATGTTCAATGGAAGGGAGACAGGAAGAGAGTTTCTCTCTGCCCTTCTTTACTATTTCTAGATTTACCCCACATCCCATCTCCATCTCTTTCCTTCTTTTATGTTTTCCACAACACCACTCAATATATCTCTCAGTACTCTCTAAATATTTCCAACACCCTTTATGTCTATCAGAGAATTAAGAAACTGGCTTGTGTTTTCACCTCCCTAACACTTTATATTCTAACACTTCTCTAATAAAGGAATAATCTTTTTCCTACTCTCACAAACTCACTTCTGAACATTTAGGACACAAGATGTGTGGGGAGGGTTTTCCCCACACATCCTGCAATTCTTCATTGTACACCACCTGGGTGTCCTATAATTTAATTTAATTCTGACACTATCTACCTGGAGTTACAGTCAGATCACACAGGTTAAGGGCTCAGTCTCCCAAGACCATTCCCATTTCAGACACCAATTGCAAGTTCCAGTCTGTGACCCTATAAATGGGGCTTCCCACAACCATCTAACTGGATTCAATTAATTTGCTAGAGCAGCTGACAGAACTGAGGGAAACACATACTTACATTTACTGGTTTATTACAAAGGATATTACAAAGTATAGAAGCAAA
>NW_007778976.1:8066-8727 GCF_000696425.1 Galeopterus variegatus
GCGAATGCACCATGTGAGGCTGGATCTTATTACTTTTCCTCCCAAAGATCTTTGACAAACATGTTTTTCAGGAAGACTTGAAACACATGTCCTTATATTGCCTCTCCCTCTCTTGTTTATGATCAGTGGTCAGCAGATTCTAATAGGAAAGCAGAGCAGTGGAGACAGAGGGCCAGGAAAAGCTCACCTGAAGAGACGAGGTAAATGTAAGCCCTGGAGAAGAGAGGGAGAAGGATTAAAAGAAATCTTCTGTGCAGCCTTATAATACCAAGGTCACAGGTTCATATCCCAGTTTGGGCCAAATGCCAAAATAAATAAATATAAAAGAAATCTACTCCCCTCTATAGTTGGAGCATAAAAGATCCATTCCAGGTGAATACTACTGTGTTCCAAGTAACTAGAAAATTATTCCTCATTTTAACCATCAAATATAAAATACCAGAATATTAGGGAGTTACTCACAACTTCTCAGCTTTGCCTATCCTCAAGCCCGCCACCACCTAGTTACAACTCTAAATTAGCAGAACTTTTCATTCTGGAATCACGTCAAGCAGGGTTTTAAGGTCTTCATAGATACAGATTAAGAAGCAAAAAAAGATCAACCTGTAGGAGGAAGGGAGTCTCCCCAACCATCTTGGAGGTTAAAAAAAAAAAAAAAAAA
>NW_007778977.1:0-1922 GCF_000696425.1 Galeopterus variegatus
AGGGTTAAGATCCCCTTACCGGTCATCTTTAAATAAAATAAAATAAAATAAAATAAAATAATAAAATCTTCAGGTTTGGATTAACTTCTAGCATGGCACTGTGAGGACCATCCATCCACTTCCCAGTGAAACTTGTGAAAACTATACATATACTTTTTAAAAAATTACAGCCTCTGGAAATTGTCCTAAGGGCAAACAGCAAATAAACATCTATTCAAAATTCTACAAAAATTCATTAAGAAAGGTGAGAATCCATGGTATTTGAAACAAGCATACTCCTTCTCTCCTCCTCCTCAGCTTAGTGGGGCAGAGAGTCCACTCCAGACTACTTCAGCTAAGACCACGGGGCTCAGCTTCTTTCCCTAGAACCCAGATGGAGAACTTTCTTTCTCGGGAGAGCAGGACATCAGCATTTATCTTCTGGATCAAGCCACCTGTTGCTGAGGCTAGTTTCTGGACAAGTGCATTTGACAGGTAGGTCTCCCTTATTCTGCAAGCCTCCACTTGCAGAGCAGAGATTCTATGAATACTTTGGACATGGTGTACTAAGAATACTGGGGTCCTGATCACTAAAGCCATAGCTTATGAGGAAGTGGTCTGAGCCAAAGAGGCAAACCAAAAGGACCCAAGCTTTCTGCCTCTGCGACTGAGTGCTCAAATCCTAGAGTTGGTGTGTCACCCTGAGAGAAGGTTGCCATTGTCCCAATCCCTACCTACAGAGCCCTGGATCAAATATTTTGTCTGGTGGAAGTAGAGAAGGCCATAAAACAGTTCATAATCTTTTCCCAAAGAAACTGACTTCATAGACAGTGAAGTAATTAAATCTTAAAGAAACTCTCAAGAACAGTGAAGACTGTGGTGAAAGGCAATTGGGAGGAGATTCATGATACAGGTTAAACTATAGTCAGGCTAGTTTGCAGGAGAGACTGGGGAATAAACTCTCCTAGTGTCAGAACATAAATCAAAAAGTGACCTCAGAGACTATCCCCTCAAAGGAGTCAGAATTTTGTAGGATTAGTTTGTAGAGCAATTTATTTCCTAGGATATTGTCAAAAACAATAGAACAATCAATTGGCAATGAGTAGAGTTTAACACTGAGTGTGGTCAGGGAAAGAGAGCCCTACCAAAACTACTATCATCCCAAGACAACTCTGGGCATATCCAAAGCTATGCCTCCCAGAAAAACATCAAAGGCTGAATGTTTTCAGGGGGAGGAGAGAAAAATATATTTTACTAAGGTAATCTAATCTCTTACTAAACAAATAAGCAAGCAAATAATAATAACAAGCTGTGGGTAGGGGGACTAGTCCCAGAGTTCCTACAGTATACAGTAGTCCTCTCTTATCTGTGGGGGATACATTCCAAGACCCTCAGTGAATGCCTGAAACCATCGATAGTACCAAACCCTATACGTATAATATATTTTTTCCTGTACATACATACATACCTATGATAAAGTTTAATTTATAAATTAGGCACAGTAAGATATTGACAGCAATAACTAATAATAAAATAGGACAATTATAACAAGATAATACAGCATCACAACTCTTGTTCTTTGGGGACATTATTAAGTAAAATAAGGGTTACTTAAATCACTATGGTACTATGACAGTCAATCTGGTAACCAAGACAGATACTGACTAATAGACAAATAGTATATACAGCATTAGTAGCTGGACAAAGGTATAATCCATATCCCAGATGGGACAGAGTGGGACCGTAAAAGATTTCATCATACTGCTCAGAACAGCATGCAATTTAAAACTTATGAATTGTTTGTTTCCAGAATTTTACATTTAATATTTTTGAACCCTGATTAACCACAGGTAAGTGAAACTGTAGAAAGAAAAACTACACATGCAGGGGGGAGCTACTGTATTATCTAAAATGTTGTTTCCAACAAAAAATAATGAGACCTG
>NW_007778977.1:2631-3222 GCF_000696425.1 Galeopterus variegatus
AAAGGAAACCATGAGTAAAGAAGTAAAGGAAGGAATTATGACAAATTCACACAAAATAGAGATTACCAATAAAAATGTAGAAACTATTTTTTTAAAAAAGCCAAATGAAAATTCTGAGGTGAAAGTACAATAATTTTAAGATTCATTATAGGGACTCAGCAATAGATCTGAACTAGCAGAAGGAACAGTAAGCAAACTTGAAGATAAATCAATAGAGATTATACAATCCAAATAAAAGAGAGAATAAGGGAAAAAAAATTAAGAAAGCCACAGAGAATGTGAGACACCATTAAGCACATCAGCATACACATATGGGAGTACCAGAAGGAGAGGAAAGAGAGAAAAGAGCAGAAAAAATATTCAAAAAAATGATGGCTGAAAACTTCCCATATGAAGGTACTTCAGGAAGTTTATGAAAAGATTTATTTTATCTTTTAATTCTATTTTTCCACAAACTTTTTGAAGTATCCTCTTATTTATTGAAAAACAGTAATCTGGCCGGCCCGGTGGCGCACTGCGCTAGTACGCTGCTTGGGAGGTGCGGAGGCGCTCCCACCGAGGGTTCGGATCCCACATACAGACCGGTTCCCG
>NW_007778978.1:0-671 GCF_000696425.1 Galeopterus variegatus
TTTTTTTTTGGTAGCTATTGTGAAGGAGATTACTTTCTTGATTTCTTCTTCAGCTGTTTCATTATTGGTGTATAGGAATGCTATTGATTTTTGTGTGTTGATTTTGTATCCTGCCACGATAGTGAATTCATTTATTAGTTCTAGTAATTTCTGGAGTCGTTAGGATTTTCTATGTATAAGACATGTCATCTACAAACAGGGTAGTTTGACTTCCTCCTTTCCCATTGGAATGCCCCTTATTGCTTTCTCTTGCCTTTCTGCACAGGCTAGAACTTCTAGTACTATGTTGAATAAGGGGGCGGGGGGAAGTGAACATCCTTGTCTTGTTTCAGATCTTAGAGGAAAAGGCTCCAATTTTTGTCCATTCAGTATGATATTAGCTGTAGGTTTGTCATATATGTCCTTAAATGTGTTGAGGTACATTCCTTCTATACCGAATTTGTATAATTTGAGGGTTTCTATCATGAAGGGGTGTTGAGTTTTATCAAATGGTTTTTCTGCATTTACTGAACTGATCATATGTTTTTTCCCTTCATTCTGTTGATTGCACCTTGGCTTTCAATGACCTCATTCGGACCTTCTCCAGCTGCAGCGCACCCAGAGCCTGCTCTTCCTCCTCTAGACCACTTGTGGCCCCAGCATTCCTTGCCCAATAGTCCTGTTCCTGCTTC
>NW_007778978.1:1310-3222 GCF_000696425.1 Galeopterus variegatus
AAGGGGTGTTGAGTTTTATCAAATGGTTTTTCTGCATTTACTGAACTGATCATATGTTTTTCCCCTTCATTCTGTTGATTGCACCTTGGCTTTCAATGACCTCATTCGGACCTTCTCCAGCTGCAGCGCACCCAGAGCCTGCTATTCCTCCTCTAGACCACTTGTGGCCCCAGCATTCCTTGCCCAATAGTCCTGTTCCTGCTTCCAGGGCTCCTGTGGCCTCTCCCATGTTGATTCATCTGCAGTTTGCACACCCCTCAGCCCGAGGGGCAGCTGTCTGTGATGGGATGTGGGTGAAGCCTGGACAAATGGGCCAGGGTGACTATTGGTGCATGTGTGAGGCTCCTTGCCATGCTGGGTGCAGCTGGCACATAGGGAAAGAAGGGGCAAGCCTGGAGCTGGGGGCTGGAACTCCAAAAATTATAAATTTGATCTTAAACTTGCAGGTTGTTATGAAGATATATTTGTCAAGGTAAGAAGATAGGACATATTTTATTTCACAGTTTATTAGCTTGAATTGTAACTTAAAAATATTTAGACATATGGTATGTAGGCTTCTATTTGTACTCTTGCTCCAGCTCCTGCAAACGTTAGGGGTAGGCCTGGCCATCTTGACACGTATTTTATCTTTAAAATCACCCTATGTGAGATTCCTTCTCTGCAGCCCAGTCTTCCAATTTCCAACCCACACCATCAGATATAAAGGAAGGCCCTTACTCATCAGATGGAAGGCCACCACCAATAGGTACACATACTAGCCTTTGCTTTTCCTCAGACTTGCTGTTCTCATTCTCACCTCAGGGCCATTGTACCTTGTTGTTTGTTTCTTCTTCCTGAAATACACTTCTGGACTTTAGCATGGTTAGATCTCTCTCTTCATTCAGGTCTCTGCTCAAATGTTATCTCTACAGAAAAGCCTTCTCCGACATCCTCTTTCCAAACCTGAGTTCCCTCAAAGAGTCAAATATACCTATAATTCTTCATCCCTGATCTTGCTTTATTTTTTCAGCATAGCACTCATCACTCTGAAAGTGTGCAATGTGTGTATTTGTTTATTGCCTCTTTCCTTGAGTAGAATGCAAGCTCCATGAAGGCTGAAACTTTGTCTTCATACCTCAGTATCCCTAGAGCCTTGTACAGTGCTTGATACATAATAATGTTTTAAAAGGTTTTTGTTGAATGAATGAAAGAAAGGAAGAATGAATGAATGGTCTAGTTGTTCAATAGCAGTTGGGAATCAGATTTCTTTATTCATACTAAGCTTAGTAATAAGCAGTCTGAAATATGAAGAAGAGTTCATTACTATTGGGATTTATGCCACCCATTCAGGATGGGGTCAACCTCGCCAGCTCCATGTGTGTAGAGCAGTCCAGGACGAGAATGGACAATTGCCTGCTGGTGAGGTGTTAAATGGTCCTTCTGTGAAAGAGCCCAGTGTAGCTTTTGGGAATGAAGTCAGGGTCTCCCTCTCTGGCTCTGTGCTCAAGATTAAGCCCTGGAAGGTGAGCCCAGTGCAGAGACTGCCTGGTTATTTATTGGTGGGGAGGGACTCAGTGTTTGGACAAGGGGACTGGGCTGAAACTTGGTGTATGCAAAATAGAGGATGCTGAACTGAAGGGTCCGATACCATCAGAGTCAGAAGAGTCCTTAAGGATTATTGCCTAACATCTCCACTTTTAAAAATGAGAAACTGAGGCCTAGAGGGGCCTAAGTCTCATATGGCTAGTGGAAATCAGGGATGAGGATCAGGTTTCCCAATCCCCACATCTGTTTCCACTCTCTTAGATCAACCTTGATTAGTTTCATAGAAACCTCCAGGATTGGTATGAAATTTCCTTCAAACATTAAGTGTACGAAAACTTATTAAAAGAATCCCTATTTGGGGCCGGCCTGGTGGCACGCTGCTACAGTG
>NW_007778979.1:0-334 GCF_000696425.1 Galeopterus variegatus
GAAAAGCATAACAAATTTATTTAATATAACTTTGCATGACACAGGAGTCTTTGGAAATGAATACCCAAAGACCCAGGGAAAACTCTATTTTTATGGACAATTGTGCAGAAGCGTGATTGGAGGACAAAAGGGTAGGATCTAATGGCAGTAAACTGGAGGAAGCTTAGCAAGGCCTGTTTGTTCAGATTCTTCTTGGCCACTGGGTAAAGGGCAGGACCCCTTGGTATGAGGATCCTATGACTTCCTTGCAGGGAAGTTAGGTCAGAGAATTCTTTTATGGCCTGCTTCAGGGGAGAAAGGTGGAGGAAGGTCACAGTGACCTTCTTGCTTCTGC
>NW_007778979.1:2186-3221 GCF_000696425.1 Galeopterus variegatus
TGTTTCTGCCTTCTTCAGCCTTTTTCTGTCCATAAAACCAACCTCCTCTGCTCTGCTCATTGGAACACTTTTTCTATTTTATGGAATAATTTGTTGCCTGAGTTTAGAACCACAGTAAAAATCAAGATCTTTAAATTTGTAATTTTGTTTTTTGACACATGCCTGCAGAAAGCCAACCAAGTGCGGGTATTTCTCACTCTGCACCAACCAAAAAGTGTCCCCGCACATTTTCAATCACTGGCAGAATCCCAGGCTGAAAATATTCCGAGGTATCCAGTCACACGTTACCTCTGTGTTCATTTTCCTTGTGTTATTTTCAGCCTGGTTTAATTGTTCCAGCCAAATATCAGCTGAATCACAAGGTGAGCCTCAAGACAAAGGAGTAGGCTCCCCTGCCCACGTGGAGATTTCTCTTCCATTGCCTTCCTTGCAGGATCTTGGTTTGATAATAATAGGGAGAGAATGGTTCCTTTCCAAGTGGCTGCTCCATCATTGTTGATTAGAATGAATGATCCTCTCAGACAAACACCACTCAGGCATTCACTCATGAATAAACATATCACAGCACCTCGTACATGTCAACAAGGATCAGGACAGACAAGGTGCCTATCTCCATAGAACTGATTTTCTGACAGAGACAACAATACTTAAGTACCCAAATAAGATACCTGCAGATAGCAACAAGAGCTATGGTAGTAATATAACTGGGTAAAGGACTGGAGAGTGATTGAGTAGCAGGGACTTTAGATCCTGTCACAAGGCAAGACATCATTGAGGTCACATGTGAGCTGAGATCTGAGTACTGGGAAGAAACCAGCAGAGGAGGATCTGGGGAAAGAGCATTCCAATGAGTAAGTGCATTTATGCCAGCAGGTTCCACAGAGCTTGTGTCCGTACTATAAAGACAAAAAATAGTGATGGTATTGATGCTGAATCCTGTCCCATCCTAGGGAGAAATATTAATTATTAATGGAAAATGAAACTTACTGGGGGATAAAAAGCTCTTTCTTCTCATTAACAGATATATTTCTGTTA
>NW_007778980.1:0-791 GCF_000696425.1 Galeopterus variegatus
CACATATCATTAGGCCCAATCTCCAGACTTTCTGATTGAGTAGGGTGGGACAAAAAATGTTTATTTCTTACAGTTTCTATTTGATACTGCTGTTTCTGGTCCAGGGAATCTACTTTGAAAAATATTATCTTAGGAAAAAAAAAAAAAAAAAAAGTCTTGAAAATTTTTCTGGAGATAGCAATTATTTGCAAGTTTTGTGAAACACACGGCTTCCGAGGCTTCAAAGCAACCCAGTAAACCAGAATTTTTCTCATCGTTTTACTGATAATTATAATCTGTACATTTAACAGCTATTCTGTTATGAACCTTTTGCAAAAATCTACTATTTGTTCTCTTTCACTGTTTCCTTTACCTTGCTTATCTTTTCAGTAGCTTTTGATATTTTCTCTTCTTGGTTTATGTGCCACCACCATGTCCTTCTACCTCACTGTCTCTGTCTCCTACAGATTATTGTTATTATTATTATCATTATTTGATGACTTCTTTCCTCATTTTCTCCTTGAACTCTAAATGTCAGGAATGTAAGAATGACCAGGGTTGATCCTAATCATTCTTCTTCAAGTAACCCTATCCAGTCCATGGTTTACAATATCATTGATTTACTGATGACTACAGTCCTTGTCTCTATAAGTCTATACTTTTATATTAATTAGGCCTTTTGACATAGTACCCGGCTGAACAATAAACAAATTATTATTTTGATATACCTTTAGGGATCTGGGTATTATGTTTTCCCAAAATTTATTTATTTTTTTTTCCAAAAATGTAGGCACTTGTAAAAAAAAAAAAAA
>NW_007778980.1:2190-3221 GCF_000696425.1 Galeopterus variegatus
TTTTTTTTCATTTTCTGGTTAGTAAATAATCTATGTGGTAATACTTTGACACCATCTGAATAACTTGTTTTTCAACAACCTTTCACCCATTGTATTTTAGCATTCATTGATGCTCCCTGTTTAAATCAGTTCTTACACTGGGGATTTCAAAATTGTGACTTTCTAATTATATCAGAAATACACTGTAGATAGTACCAGACACTATGGGTCCTCTTCATATGCATATAGATGCAATTACTATGGATTCATTCATCTCCCAATATTCATTATTTTTTAATCTGATCTACAATTCAACATACTACAGACTGGATTTCAAAAGAACTTCTTCAGGAGTAACATTCCTGAAATAAATCTTGCCATGAATTACAAACCAGGACCAAGTCAGAGACCTTGAATTTATGATATACTTGACTGTGTTTATTATATCCTGTTCTAAAATATTTGCTTCCTTCAAATATCTTATAAAAAAGCATTTTGAAGTATCAATGTACTATAAGTACCTGCTGATTAATGATTTTAATTTTTTCTTGACAAAAAAGCCAACAAATTCTATTAAAATCCCTGTTCATGGTTGAGGAAATGGAGGCTCTGGGGAGGTAGCAACTTATATTAGGTCGCATAGCCACTAAGTGAATGCGGTCACTCTTACTCTACAGCCTCACTTCACAGCCATTGTGATTTACTGCTTTACTTGGTCTCTCTACTTTAACATTCCACCAATAACTCCATATGATGATATTCAGAATTAAACCAGTATCTCTGCAAACTATGTTTCTCTACTATTGTTGGCAAAACAAATGGAAATCCTGAGGATTATACAAAATTTTCATCTCCCTATCTTTCCGCAAGCAGTAGGTCATATCAACTTCCCACTTTTGGCCTATTTATCCCCTGTTCTGCTCTCCTACTGCCATTTTTTATTTTTCTTACTTCCTGCACCTGTATATATACCCACTATTCTTCCTCTTCCTTTTTTTTTTCTCTTTTTTACATTAGTTGATCCACTTTTGGCTCTGCGTAAGATTGATGAC
>NW_007778981.1:0-485 GCF_000696425.1 Galeopterus variegatus
TTTCTCTCATTCTGTACATTGTCTTTTTGCTACATTAACTGTTTCTTTTGCTGTGTAAAAGATTTTAGTTTCATATAATCCCATTGGTTTATTTTTTTTTTCCCTTTGTTACCTGTGATTTTGAGGTCTTATTCATAAAATCTTTGACCATCCCTACTTCATGAAGTGTTTCCCCTATGTTTTCTTTTAGGAGATTTTTAAAGTTTCATGTCCTATTTTTAAGTCTTTAATGCATTTTTAGTTGATTTTGGTATATGGTGAGAGATACAGGCCTAGTTTCATACTTCTGTATATGGATCTCCAATTTCCCAGCACCATTTATTGAAGCGGCAGTCTTTCCCCAATGTATGTTCTTATTGCCTTCATCAGAGATCAGTTGGCTGTAAGTCTGTGGGTTGATTTCTGGGTTCTCTATTCCGTTCAATGGTCCTAGTGTTTCTTTGTACAGCAGTACTGTGCTATTTTGGTTACCATAGATTTGTATT
>NW_007778981.1:2111-3221 GCF_000696425.1 Galeopterus variegatus
ATTAGTGATGTTGAGCATTTTTTCACATACCTGTTTGCCATTTGTATGTCCTCCTTTCAGAAATGTGTATTCAGCTCCTTTGCCCATTTTTTAATTGGATTATTCAGGTTGTTACACTAAAGTCGTTTGAGCTCCTCGTATATTCTAGTTATCAACCCCTTACTGGGTGTGTAGGTTGCATATTATTTTCTCCTGTTCTGTTAGTTGTCTTTTCATTCTGTTGATTAGTTCCTTTGCTGTGCACAAGGTTTTTAGTTTGATATAATCACATTTGATTGTTTATTCTTTTGTTGCCTGTGTTTTGGGGGTCTTATTTAGAAAGTTTTGTCTAGTCCAACATCCAGGAGATTTTTTCTCTATTTTTTCCTAGATATTTTAAAGTTTCAGATCTTGTATTTAAGTGTTTAATTCATTTTGAGTTGATTTTGTTATATGGCATGTTGATTTTTTGTATGTTGGTTTTGTACTCGGCACCTTTACTTAAATCGTGTGTCAGATCTAAGTGTTTTCCTGTAGAGTCTTTAGGGTTTTTAATATATATTGGATCATGTAATCTGCAAACAGAGTCAGTTTGATTTCATCTTTTCCAATGTAGATACGCTTTGTTTGTTTTGTTTGATTTCTCTGGCTAGTACCTCCAATATGATACTAAACAGGATTGGAGAGAATGGACATCCTTGTCTTCCTGTTCTTACAGGAAAACCTGATAGCATTTAGGATGATATTGGTTGAGGTTTTGACATATATGGCTTTTATTTTGTTGAGATACTTTCCTTCCATACCTAATTTTCTGAGAGTCTTTCTCATGAAGTGACACTGGATTTTTTCCAATGTTTTTTCTACATCTATTGAGATAATACTATGGTTTTTGTCCTTGATTTTGACAAAGTGGTAAATCACATTTATTCACTTATATATGTTGAACCATCCTTACGTCCCTGGGATGAATCACACTCGATTGTGCTGTATAATCTTTTTAACATGTTGCTGTACTCTGTTCGCTGATACTTTGTTGTGGATATTTTTGTCTATTTTAATCAAATATATTGGGCTGTACTTTACTGTTTTTTGTCTTATCGTTGTCTCATTTTGGTATCAGGGTGATTCTGG
>NW_007778982.1:0-712 GCF_000696425.1 Galeopterus variegatus
CTTTCACATTTACAAGAAGTATTATACATCTTTAGTCTATTAAAAACTTTTCAGTTTTATACATTAAAAGTAGAAATAATATATGTAAACATAATATGTTATAAAAAAGTTGCTAATCACCCCAACACACTGGCGAAGTTTAAACCTAGAATAGGGAGCGGGTAGTGTACAATCTTGTCCTACTCTGTACTCTACATTAAGGGAAAAAGATGACACTTAAGAACAACCCATCTTTTCCTTTTCAGGTGATGGGAAGTTACAATCATGAGAGATAACATGGGAGTTTTAAACCCTATTAGACCGTCTATAATTAAAAGTGTTTTGAAAGTTATTGAATCTGCCCATGCTGCTATTAGGAGATCTGCTCCCTAGTGAGAAAGAGGGTTTTGATATGAAATATATTATTTGATGTGCCCTTATGACTTTGTTTAGACAAGACATTATACAAACATGTTAAAATAAAAGCCAATTACTACTTTAATAGTTTGGACTTGTAACAATACTAATATAAATCAAAGAAAATAGAAAATTAAATAGAAAAACAAAGGAAAAGTAACAGATGGAAAGTAATCCATACGTATCTTGCTTAATGTTTTCCTAAACATGAGGCCAAAATGGAGCATAGCTATTTTGTAATAAATATCAAAAAATAGTTTGTATTAAAGGTTTATGCTCACAGTGAGTTTTTTCTGTACTTATTTTATATTAAAAA
>NW_007778982.1:2414-3221 GCF_000696425.1 Galeopterus variegatus
CTGAGTGATTATTGTAAAAGCATTAATAGACTGTTAAAAATAACGAAATTTGGGTTTCAATAAACCAATCGATATTGAGAATTGTTTTGCATAAAAAACTCAAATTGCTTATTTTTTCCCCCAAAACAAGATGAAATAAAAGTTTTAAATGGGAGCTTACCTCTTAATGAAGCAAATTTTTAAAAAGTTTTGTCTTAACCAGTTAAAATTTTTTCCCTATTTAATAGTTGTACCCTTTTTACTCTCAGTAGATATTTAATCTTTCATTTGAACTTAGTTCTTAGAACTGTGCTCTAGCCCTGGTTCTCAGCATTTGTCAAGTTTCTTCCCTGGTCTTTGCTTCTGTTTCTGTCCTCTAAGACCCTACCAATTGCTACAATCACTGCCACTATGCACAGAAACTGAAAGTTGGGCTGCCTTCTGTCTTTTATATACTGACATTACTGGTATTTTGAAAAAGTCGTGTCTACATGAAATCTTTAAATGCATCCTCTGTAAAGATCTAAAGATTTCTTTCTTTTCTTTTCTTTTTTTTTAAAGATGACTGGTAAGGGGATCTTAACCCTTGATTTGGTGTTGTCAGCACCACGCTCTCTCAAGTGAGCCAACTGGCCATCCCTATATAGGGATCCGAACCTGTGGCCTTGGGGTCATCAGCACCACACTCTCCCAAGTGAGCCACGGGCTGGCCCTCTCTCTAATGATTTCAATGTTAGACTTCTTGTCAGTGTTGATAGTAAGAAATTGCCACCACCATCACTGTCCCTGTAATTTATTGAGCTCCTACTATATGGAAAGCACTTTTTC
>NW_007778983.1:0-3221 GCF_000696425.1 Galeopterus variegatus
GCAGCCTGTAACCTTGGTAATTACAGAGTCTGATTCAGTAAATTGGGAGTGGACACCTTAGGTTTTGCATTTCTAAGAAAAGCCCAAATAAGGCTCAAGCTGCCTCTCTGGGGACCACATTTTGAATACCAAGGTTTAGCAAAAGCTTCTTGCACACCAGACTTTGATTTTTCCCCACATATACCCTTGAGGCATGACAGTCTCTTCCCTGCAGATACATTTTATTCCCTTGACTTTAACTAAGAGATTCTTCAGGTTGAACTGATCGAAATTATAGTCCTAACTCCCACTGGTAGCCCTGCATGCTTAAAACATCTAGCATCTTCCCCATCTTTAATATTCTTTAATTTTCATATGCTTAGTTCTGTATGGTTACATATAGCACCTTCTTTTTCTGTACTATACCTTTCAATTCCACACTTACTAATCTTTTTAGGTCTTTATTCTTTAAACATTTTCCTCTCTGAGTTGTTAATGATAATTCTAGAAGAGAACATTGAAAATCCTCCTCTCTTCCATATCATTTATAGATAGATGAAGATACATGCAGAAACATGCATGCACTTGCACACGCACACACACACACACCTGCTAAAGAAAACACCAAAGATTGACAACCTTTACAAGGTAAACACATTGGATATAGTCCAGCTCCATTAGACTCGAAACCTAATTCCAAAAAATAGTTGAAAAATAAAAAGTAGCAACCATGCATTGTATCTAAATATTTCACATATTTGCATCATTCCATGATTTGTGTTCTGTCCCACAAAGAAAATTTTCCAGATAGCCCATTGTTTTATTTTGCTCTCAACTTTCTCTAGTCTCATTTGCCAGTTTCACGTTGCCTCACTCTTTCTCCTGAGATTCTGCCTTCGGGGTTTTGTATAACTTCATTCCATGGCATTGTGTTCTCATCTGAAAATTTACTTCAGGCCATCCTTTGGTGCTTGATGTTAATACGACTTTGTCTTCATGAAATGGTTGGAGTAAGTTTCCACACATATTCTTAAAACTTGGCTCATTTATGCCTTCCCTTTCCACCCCTATTCTAATAGCTCTGCAACTATCAAAATTTTACCGACCTTGGAACTCAAGAACTCTAGATATTTATCACAGGCTTGAAATTCACAATCCAACTCTTTGCTAGTCACTGTCATTTTTATCTGTGTAAGAAACATATCAAGATGAACATGTCTATTTATTTATTATCTTCATGGTCTACTGATTTCCAATATACCAAATAGTCTTTTATGAGGGTGTCTACTGTCAACTCATAAAGCTGAGAGTTCTATGAATACCTGTCTCCCCTCTGATGCTTGTCTCTCCTTCCCAGCCACCAATGTGAAATTATAGTGTATTATTAGTCCATTTCTGTTGCTTTTAACAGAAACACCTGAAACCGACTAATTTGTAAAGGAACAATATTTATTTATTGCTTGCAGTTTCAGAGGCTGGGAAGTCCACAGTCCAGGGAACACACTGGTGAGGTGACTCTACAATGGTGGAGCAGAGATAGAGCTAATTCCTTGCTCCTCCTTTTAAGACCCTCCAAACCATGCCTATGACCACCATTAAATCATCAAATGGATTAATCCATTCACTAGGCACGGTCCTCACAATCTAATCATCTCTTCAAGGCCCCATCTTTCAATTACTATAAGATTTCCCACCCTCTTAATACAGTCAGAGTGGGGGCCAAGTTTCGAACACCTGGAACTTTGGGGCACAGAACTTAAGCTTCAATGAGTTTGGGGGAACATTCAATCCATAGCATATAGTACAGTAACAGGACACATAGTATGTTACTTCTACAGTATTACATGATACAGTATTACATAATATAATAATTCCATGTACCTGATGAATTTGCAAAGCAGCCTTCATGTTTGCTATGTGTCTTAGTTCAGACTGCTATAACAGAATACCACAGACTGGTGACTTTAACAACAAACATTTATTTTTCACAGTGCTGGCTGCTGGGAAGTCCAAGATCAAGTGTATCCATTGCTGGTGAGGACCCTCTTCCTGATTTGCAGATAGCTATCTTGAATCCTCACTTGGTTGAGATACAGAATAATCATACCTCTCACGTTTCTTCCTTTTTTTTAAAATTTATAAACAATGGATATCTATTTTTCACAGTTCAGGAGGCTGGAAGGCCCAAGATCAAGGTGCCAGCAGGTTCAGTGCCTGGTGAGCGCTGCTCTCTGCTTCAGGATTGGTGCCTTGAATGCTGCATCCTCACATGGCACAAGGGCAAAAAATGGGCCAGTTGCTGTGTGAAGCCTCTTTCCTTAGGGCCTTAATCCCATTCATGAGGGAGGAGCTCCATGACCTCATAACTCCTAAAGGCCCTACCTCTTAATACCACTGCATGGGGATAAATCTTGGAGGGGACACAAACATTCAAATGATAGCACAATCATAATTCATTGGGCAGTTATACAGCCCCTGTGTTACTCCACCTTATATATATTTTAATTAATTTTTAATTGATATAGTAATTATGCATATTCATGAGGTACACTGATGTTGCAATACATGAATGCAATGTGTGATAAACAAATTAGGGTGATTGGCATATCCATCACCACAGACATTTATTATTTCTTTGTGGTGAGAACATTCTAAATTCTCTCTTCTTGCTATTTTGAAATATACGATATGTTATTGTTAAGTACAGTCACCCTACTGTGCAGTGGAACACCAGAGCTTACTCCTCCTATCTAATCGTCACTTTGTACCCACTGACAAATCTCTCCCCATCTTTTCCTCCCGCCCATCCTTCCAAGCCGCTGATAACAACTATGCTCCTCTCTACTTCTGTGAGATAAGCTTTGAGATTCCACATATCTCTTTTTTCTTCTTATAAAGGCACTACTTCCATTCATGAAGGCCACTCACATGGCCTGATCACCTCCCAAAGTCTCTACTTCCCAACACCATCACTGGGGCTTAGGATTTCAGCATGTGACTTTGGGAAAGGGGACAACACAAACCTACAGTCCATAAGACTACGTTTTAAACAGATGACAAAAGAAAAAAACAAAAAAGAAATTGACCTGTAAGTTTCTAGCGAAGGCTCACTAAAAAAAGAAGAAATACTTCCATTCTTACTATTTTGGAATACCTCACTATTATCTTAGAAGCTAACAACTTTTCTAAATTTTATTTGGAATGTCTTCCTTGGCTAGTTACCATTACTGTCATACACATCA
>NW_007778984.1:0-850 GCF_000696425.1 Galeopterus variegatus
GGAGCGCTGCTGCGCTCCCACCGCCGCACTCTCCCGAGTGTGCCACGGGCTCGGCCCAAAGATACTCTTTTTTTTAAAAAAAGATGACCAGTAAGAGGATCTTAACCCTAGACTTGGTGTTGTCAGCACCACGCTCTCCAAGTGAGCCACGGGCCAGCCCCTAGGGAAAGATACTCTTAAATTTTCATTTGACAAGCCTTTGGTTCTGGGAATACAAGTAGATCTGTTGGAAAATTTAAGATAGTTTTTTTTTCTAGAGTTATTTAAATTTTCAAATGGGAAAAGTATGTTTGTTACCAAAGACAAGTCTACTGAAAGCTACATAAAACCCCATATTCTCAGGAAACCACAGGAATAATCTATGGCTAAAATAGTACCTTCAAAATGCCATTGTGCTAAATAGATGGACAAATTCACCTGTTGCCATATTATAATTTTTCAAGTGTTCTCATTAAACAGGGTCATTTTGACTAGAGCCAGAACCCAGAACTTTGTACTAAGTAGCTGGGAGCACACTTGTGTTCAGGCTAAGTCCAGAAACAAATGCTAGGTTATATTTAGGCTCAGCATGGAATAAACAGTTTTCTAGGAAGCAACAGTCCAGGGGCCAGAATAAGAGATTGAGGGGGAATAAAAACAAGGATGTGCATGTGGCTAAATGTGCTGTCTTTCCTTATCACACAGTCAAAATTCTGGATGCTGTCTTCAGGCACAAAGGATGTTCTGAAGAGTGAACTAATCCACTTCAAGAAAATAATTTAGAAAATCGTAAGAATCCAAACATTATTTTCCAAACATTCTAAAACACAAGAGAAGAATTAGGAAAACTTTGTAGAACTTTTAGGTAGCT
>NW_007778984.1:1620-3221 GCF_000696425.1 Galeopterus variegatus
TCCAAACATTCTAAAACACAAGAGAAGAATTAGGAAAACTTTGTAGAACTTTTAGGTAGCTATTACTTGATCAGAATAAAATTATTATAAATGTATCAGAACATTTTTATCCCTGCTTAATGGGAATTCAACCTTTTATGCTGGCCAAGAAAGCTACAGTTTAGTAACGGAACTTAATCTTTTGTTCCTAAAGATTTTCTGCTATCTATAATTAAACTAAGGAGCATTTGATGGATAATGAGTTTCCATATGGATTAATATACTAAAAATGGCTCCAAAATCAATTACTGTAGTGGCTTTCATTTATATAGCTCCTAAACAGGAGATTTAGATGACATTTAGTCCTCCAAAAATGCTGAGTTGGGTTCTTGTTTTACTGTGGCGCTCAGAGCACTCTGACACAGGCAGGAAGTCAAGCAGCACAACGTCCTGACTTCTAAAGTCACTGTTAAGATTCTGCTGATGGAAGGTTGTGCCAAGACAGATTTCAACTGGTAAAGGTCACTTTTAACATAAGAATGGGCTGGCTATGTTTTGTCTCAAATCTAACATCACAAAACCCGAACTATCATGTAGAAATGTCAAGTGACCGGCCTAGACGAGAGGAATGGCTACAAAAGGACCACGTCTACTTGTGATCACACTAGCCCATCTTCTCAGCACAGAGTATGAAGGAACGAGGCTTAGGATGTGATGAAGAGAAGAATTAGCAAGAAGAATGGAACCACAGGTGAGGCGCGGTACGAGCTTGAACCCCAGGTTCAGAGTCCCTGTTTCTGCTCTCACCACTAAGGCATTTGGACTCCTTCCTGGGGGCACATTCTTTTTTTTTTAAGAGATGACCGGCAAGGGGATCCTAACCCTTGACTTGGTGTTGTCAGCACCACCCTCTCCCAAGTGAGCGAACCAGCCATCCCTATATAGGGATCTGAACCTGTGGCCTTGGTGTTAGCAGCACCGCACTCTCCCAAGTGAGTCACGGGCTGGCCCCTCTGGGGGTACATTCTCATTGGGCATTAGGCCACCTGGTCCCAGAGCTCCGGGACCCTGGGCAATGTGCTCGAGGGCTGCCAGTGATGATCTGGTTCAGGTCCCTCCTTCTCCCTTTTAAGCCCCAGCAAAGTAGCACAATGCTGAACTGCCCACCTACCGTCTGCCTTGCCCCAAGCTGATGGGGAGAATATGGGGTTTGGTGGAGTCAGTGGTCTTCCTGGGGGTGCTCAGCAGTCACCACACACTCCCCTACCTCCTCCACAGCTATGCCTCCTTCCCAACAAGCTCAGCCCAGGGTTTGGGCAGCCTTCCCTCAGGCTTGAAGGTGCGCTGGTTCCCACATAGCTGCAGCCTTTAGCTGCTGTGGGAAGCAGTCGCTCCTCTGAGCCTGTTCTCCAATGTGGCACCCTGTCAATAATTTTACTCTGTCCACTCCCCAGGTGTTGGGCTTGGTCACCCATCTGCCAGTAGCTGGGAAAAATTCTCATGACCACCGCAAGACTCTGCTTTCCTGGAGGAATAATAGTGAGGGGGTTCTCCTTGACCAGGGCTGAGTTTCTGTCTCATGACTGTGTTCAGGCTTAAATTAGACAATAAATCCTAAACAG
>NW_007778985.1:0-680 GCF_000696425.1 Galeopterus variegatus
ACTCAAAGAATAATGTTTAATATATGTAGTCATCAAAGAGAATGTACAATAATATCATGAAATTTTTATTTTAATAAAATGGTGTCTTAGTTTTCTGTTGTTTACAACAGAATATCTGAAACTAGGTAATTTACAAAGAAACAAAATTTATTTCATACAGATCTGGAGGCTGGAAAATCCAAGGTTGAAGGACACATCTGGTGAAGGTCTTGTTCATTACAGGAATTCTTTATAGAGTCTTGAGGTGGTGCAGGGCATCAAATAGCAAGAGTGTGTTAATGTGCATAGGTCTCTCTTTGTCTCTTATAAAGCCATCAGTTCCATTTCCATGAAAACCCATTAATTTATCAATGAGGGCAGAGACCTCACAATCTAATCACCCCCTAAAGTCCCCACCTTTCGACACTGCCACACTGAGAATTAAGCTTCAATATGAGCTTTGGAGGGAACATTCAAACCATAGAAAATGGTGAAGATTTTTCTAAATACACCTCTCCTTGCCCCTTTCTTCGTGATTTAAGAATTTTCTATGGAATATGTTGGGGTGGAATGTGTTAGAACTCCACACTAAAACACCACAAACCAATTGGCTTGTTTAGAGGCTCCCACAACCTACATAGAGAAATAGGCCTCAGGAACAATGGGAGTGAAAAAACAGCATCATTACTCTCTTCATTCAT
>NW_007778985.1:1875-3221 GCF_000696425.1 Galeopterus variegatus
CTTCTCTTTCCCTCTGTTTTGTTTTTCTTCTTTTCTTCCTCCTTAATTTCTACTGTCCTATTATCTTCTTGAGTGAAAAACATGATCACTTATAGGGCCTGCAGAAGTTTTGGATTTGACCACCTGAGAGAAAATTTTTTTGCTTTCCACCAGGGAAAGTGACAAAATGTTTGAGGAAGAGAATAGGTGGTCTAGCCTGGGTTGAGGCTTATCTCTAGGCTACCGACTTTCACACTGTGTTAGATGAGTGCTCTTAAAGTGAATATTTAAATGGTCAAACTACTAGGTATAATAATGTGACTTCATAAAATATTCAATTCACCTCCAGTTAGGGATAATTACAAGAGTAGTTTGAAAAGAAGAGAAACAGTGATTATTAATTTTAGCTATCGATTTGACTAGATTAAGGGATACCCAGATAGCTGGCAAAGCATTATTTTGGCAAACGTTTGTGAGAGTGTTTCCAGAAGATATTGACATTTGACTCGGTAAACTAATGAGGAAAATCTGCCTTTATTCAATGTGGGCGGGCACCATCCAATCAGCTGAGGGCCCTGATAGAACAATGAGGCAGAGGAAAGGCAAATTCTCAATCTTTCTCTTTCTGGAGCTGGGACACACACCTTCTCCTGCCCTTAGACATCAGACTCCAGGTTCTCTGGCCTTCAGTCTCTGGAACTTGCACTAGTGGCCTTTCAGGTACTTAGGACTTCAGCTTCAGTTTCAGGTCTCTGGCTTCAGCCTAAGCCATGTCCTGGCTTCCCTGGTTCTCCCATTTGCTGATGGCCTATTGTGAGAATTCTCAGCCTCTATAATCACGTGAGCCAATTCTCCTAATAAATTTTCTTTTATATATCTGTATGTGTACACAATATACAATATTATAAACACACACACACACACACATACACACAAAGCATCTTCAAAAAGTTCATGGAAAGATTTTTCTGTGTGTGTGTGTGTGTGTGTGTGTAATATTGGTTCTGGTTCTCTTTCTCTGGAGAACACTGACTAATACAGAAATGTTAATAAAAGATTTTTTTCTCTAATTCATTCACTTGTGTAGCATACACTAGAGAAAATTGTAAAGGTGCTAGATTTATCTTGAGCATTACAGTCCTCCAATATTCCCAGTGGTTTCATGTGTGCACTGTGGCGGCATAGGTTCTTGACTGTGTCTGCTACACAAAGATGTAGTACTAATATATTGACTATGCTTTCAACTAAGGATCCATACCTTACTATTGTTTAAAACTGGTTGTGGAAATAATGTGCAGCAATCTATTCTACCACATTTCCATTTAGAAAATAAAAATGACCAAGATGCAAATAAAAGCATTTTTTTT
>NW_007778986.1:0-945 GCF_000696425.1 Galeopterus variegatus
TTTTTTTTTTTTTTTTTGGCTTTGGGGTTTTTTTTGGCACCTTGTAGCATGGGCATCTGAACCTGTGGCCTTGGTGTTATAATTCTGCACTCTAACCAGCTGAGCTAACTGGCCATCTCTCTTTCACTTCTAAAATGTCCATTTTTTCATCTTCATGTCTTTGCTTACTGAGAGTTTCTGCTTTTTCATTTAAATGTGCTTGTGATTCCTTGTTGAAGCGTTTCTATGATGACTGCTATAGCATTTTTATCAGATAATTCTAACATCTGTTTCATCTTGGTTGATTGCCTTTTCTTATCCAGTTGAGTTTTCCTAGGGTTTCAGTAGGATGAGGGATTTCAAATTGAAACCTGGATATTTCATAGATTATGTTATGAGTCTCTAGATTTCGTTTAAATTTTCCATTGCAGAAGGTCTCTGACACCCCTCCAGCCATGGAAGAAGGGGCTCCATCTTGTTATGGTCAGGTACAGGTGCTAGTCCAGGCTCTGCCCTTGGCCTGTGTGGACACCTGGGGAGGAAAGGCAGGAAGTTGCTCCTGATACCTCTGGGCAGCACTGGGAGTTCAGGCTCCCCACTGAGGTTCAGCTGGCACTGCCCTGTCTGGGATTATCAGAGGTCTCTTGCGACTGTTTCTATGTGAACTCCACTCACACCATGAGAAGGGGGTGGTCTTATGACCAGTGTGTGGGGATGAAATTCCTGCCTCTTCTCTGGGCTTCCTCTGACATTGCCCCAGCAGAGAGTGGCTGCCTCCCTGCTTCTGGGTGGGTTGTGAGTCCAGACCCCTGTGTGATCTTCATTGACCATGCAGTATTGAGGGGGCAGGGGGTGGTCATTACTGCCTTGTGAGATAAAATTGCCCTTGATTGGCCTTCTCCGACACCACCCTGTTGGGGGAGTTGGGGTGCCCTCTACAACCTGATGAGGGTGGAAGTCTAGGAT
>NW_007778986.1:2979-3220 GCF_000696425.1 Galeopterus variegatus
GAGATGGGGGTTTGTGTTGATGTGGGTGATGTGTGAGTTGGGGGTTCCTACATGGGGTTGCTTGCATCATGAAAACACCCTGTTCCAAAGCTTGGCTCAGTACATACGATAACCCAGAGTTGAATATAAGTGATTGTTTCACAAGGATGGGGTTTGAACTGAGTTACGAAGGATGATGGATTTCCCAGGAATATTATCCATACACATAGCAACGTATTGGATATGATGCCTGCTCCACCTC
>NW_007778987.1:0-3220 GCF_000696425.1 Galeopterus variegatus
TAATAAATAAAATATTCTAGTGAACAAATGTAGGGTAAGATGAGATATCAAGAAAATAACTTATTTGATAAGTATCATTATGCATTCCACAATCATTGGGTAAAAAGTTCATGAGGCACAATATGAAACTATTACCACCACAATTACAAAAGAAAATATGTGTCTGTGCAGTGGGGGACAAGTGAAAACATTGTATTTGATTGTGATAAAATTCAATATCACTAATAGTGAGATAACCTGATATTGTGTCTTCTGAAGTGATACAACATGTAGTACATAACATTACCTGCAAAGTATTATTTCAAAAAATGTTAACATGCATTTAATCAAGCCTCTACATCTAATATCCTGATTACAGGAAATAGAGGCACAAATTAAATGACTCCAGAAGGAAACAATAGAGACATCCATAATATGGGATATTTTATAAGATGATGGGGCAAGACTCCTCTGGAAACTGTTCTACATAAAAAGAGATATACTAATCATATTTATTGTAACTCTTGATTATAACCTGGATTTAAAAAAAGGAAAAGAAAGTCATGTTATATTTGTTAGCATACTGTATCTGCATTAGATTATGCACATGTGTGTTATATATGTGCATTAGATTACACCTATGTATAAACTCATATATATATGATTACTGTTTGTATTGTGTTCTTAGGTATAATTATGGTATGTGGTTTTGTAGAAGGATGTCCTTATCAATACAAGATCCTTGCTGAAGTATTTAGAGTTGAAATATCATATCATCTACAACTTACTTTCCAGTGTGGCAAAATTCTAACAATTGGTGGTGAATTTAAGTAAGAAATATATATATGGTGTTCATTGTAGGAACCTTTCATCTTCTCTAAAGTTTTGAAATGTTTCAAAATAAAACATTGGGAGGAAAAATATATAATTATTTTGTTTTATTTTTTCAAGTTTTAAAATTATAATTATAGCAAAATTTCCCTCCTTGAATCAATTAAGGCAGACATAGACAAACAATGTTCATTTTTGTCATTATAGAAAAAAAATTCTAGGTAATAATGAATATGCTAATTTAAAAAAGAAGATAAGATTCAAACCTAGAGATCCAATCAAGATGGTGGAATAGACAGTCTGCATTGTCACTCTCTCCCACAAATCAACTAATTTACAGCTATAAAAATGTAACATCAGCCAAGCTGGGCTGCTGGAGCTCAGGGGAAGAGGAGAGACCTGAGGAGTTCATGAAGGCAGGAGAAAATACGATGAGAGAAAGAAAAAGCTGCTTTGAGCATTTCAGGCTGCGGCTGCTTTAAGGCTCGAGCTGATGAGCACATGGAGCAGGAGCTAGCAGAAGCCGCAGTTGTGCCCTTCAGATGGAGTTACTTGGAGGCAGCAAGAGAGAAGAGGGCCTTGGCAGCCCTAGGACAGCAGGACCACTAATAGGGTTCACGTGGACCCATGCAGGAGCAAGGAGCCAGAACAACTGAAAAAAGGGGAGCCATTCAGAAGCTGGCCAGCGCAGGGCCTGTCCCATGGGAAGTGTTTGCAGCACGGGCGGTGGGGGAGACAGGCCCACCAGGAGAACACAGGGACACAGCAAAGACAGCTGATCTGCCCCCCAATCTGCACAGGACCACTCAGAGGAGACGGGTCAGGAATGCAGAATTGCATGGGGTACAGTTTGATGAAAAAACTCAGGCTCAGATTGGGGTTTCTACAGAACACAGATCCACTGGGTCTCTGGAGAGCAGGAAGTACCTCTAAGGTCAACCATTAAACCCTGAGCTGCACAAAAAGTCTTCCCTAGGGAAACAGCAGCAAAGTAGCAATTTAAACAACCACACAGCTCAAGTACTGGTTTCCACAGGAAGTTCCCATGTGTTAGAAGCAAAGGACCAAAAATTAGTTCCAGGCCAGGCACACCACCAGCACCTTGGGGCCTGCTTGGGAACTGGATATTTGGATCTGCAGACCGGACCCCACTCCCACTTCCAGGAAAAACTGCACCAGTATGTTGGGGCCAGCCTGGGGACCTGAAGCATGGAGAAGGGGACTGGACCTGCCTCCCACAACCAGGCACACCATGCCAGCACCTTGTGGCCTGCCTGGGGACCCGAGACAAGGAGAAGGGGAATGGACCTCTCTCCCACAACCAGCCACACTGAGCCAGTGCTTCAGAGCCCACCCGGGGACCTGAGGCATGGAGAAGGGGACTGGACCTCTCTCCCACAACCAGCCACACTGAGCCAGCACCTCAGGGCCTGCCCATGGTCCCTGGGCATGGAGAAGGGGACCGGACCCCCTCCCACAACCAGGCACACCATGCCAGCACCTTGGGGCCTGCTCGGGGACCTGAGGCATGGAGAAGGGGACTGGACCACCCTCCCACAACCAGGCACAACTTGCCAGCAACTCGAAGACTACCCGGGGACCCGGGACATAGAGAAGGGGACTGGACCCCTCTCCCACAACCACGTACATGGCTCCAGTGCCTTGGGCTCTGCCCAGGGACCAGAGGCATGGAGAAGGGGACCAAACACATCCCACAACCAGGCATACCGCCAGTGCCAAGGAGCATCCCAAAAACAGCACCCCCACATGGGTGGCCCACCACAGCCACCACAATAACCATGGCTGCTGCAAAAGTGGCTAGACGCCACAGCCACCATGCAGATGGTCCGCCAACCACTGGAGTGCATTGACACAAGGAGAGTCACTAGCAGAAACAGAGAAAAGAAGAGGATGTCTCTTTCTACAAAACCCATTTCAGAGTGACAGAAGAAGCTTCTGCTCTATGATAATATTGGGGACCTGATCACATCTCTCAGCATTGGACAGATCATCCAGGTAACAATTAACAGAGTAACCATTATTCTTTCAGAAGGAGAGAAGAAATCTAGGGTCATTAGAGGGGGGAGGGGGAGGAAATGGGGGAACGGGAGAGGTTGGACAAGGGGCATAAAGAATAATTATGATTTGTAACAATATATATGCTAGTAATACTGATTTAATCAACATATCTCAGTGTTCAACCCCCAAAATATGTATAATCGATTTTGATTCAATAAATAAAATAAATTATTAAAAAAATAAAAAAATAAAAAAGAAGATATGGGAAAAAAAAATTAAAAAAGAACCACTCTTATGGTTGGTCCTCCTCAGACTTCAAAAAAACAAAAGAAAAAAAATTCTATATACCAATGAGGCAGAGAGTGTTAGTTAATTTCTTTTGGTGGCAAAG
>NW_007778988.1:0-2126 GCF_000696425.1 Galeopterus variegatus
GCGGCCGGCCGCTCGCCCCTCCCCGTCCTGGGTCATCGACCTGGGGCGCCAGGCGTGACGACTACGGCCCGGGCGCGAGGCATTGGCAGCCATGGATCGGAGCCTGGATCAGTTCAAGGCTAGAACGACTCTAGCAGCGCGGAGTGGCCGCAGCGCACTGCCCCCAGGCGCCGGCCTCGGGTCTCGCTGAGGGTCTGCGGGAGGGGACAGGACGTTCACCGCCATCCTAATCCTTGGGTACCATCTGGCGGCCGCTCTGGTCCATTGCAGCGGCTCTCAAGGCTGCGCCGAGCCTGGCGCTGCACCAGGCGTTTCTGTGCGCGGAGCCTCCCTCTCCTGGCGGCCTCTGGCCACGTGGGCTGGGCGTTCTACCCACTGGGACCGTTGCTGTGCTAAATCCTCACCTTTCATTAATGAAACTGTAGGTACTATCCTGGGAAGTCACCAAGGCGACCCAAGTGAATTCCAGCATCACTTTCTCCAAGATCTGAGCATTTTAGAGTGCGGGTGGAGTGTTGACACAAACTCTGAGGAATTACTGTCAGTCTCAATTTTAGCGTCGCCCTCCCCTTCGATTTTCTGACCTTTCATGATGTAAGAATAAGGTTGGAATTGCATATCCAACTCTCTTTCGATAGAGCACCTTGCTCTCTTTTCTTACAGAATAACCTCTCCATACCCCAACCGTCTAAATTTTCTCTGTGATTTCTTCTTCCTGAACTGTTACCTGTGTCCAGGTACTGTTGCTCTCAGCTCAGAAACAAGACTTCTCAGTCCCAGATGCTGGTGCGAGGCAGGAAGTCTATTATCACATATCTGAAGAGACAGAACTGTCTTCCAGCTTTAGAGATTCAGGAGGGTTTTAAAGAGGAGTTGAGGGAATGGAACGTGGGAACTGAAAAGCAGGAGGGAGGGGGACTTGCAAGAGGCCAGGTGCAGTGTCGCCAAGACGCCTGCTTTCTGGTTTCTGCTTCTGTCCTTGTTGTTATGGTCCTGCTGGAGGGGTGGAATCAGCATAACTTTATTGATGTCTTCCTTGGTTACCCTTAGATAGTACGTGCAAGTCTGCAGCTCCAGGCTGACTGGAAAACAACTTTACATTCATGTAAATAATGTCACTTCACTCTATAACCAAGGTTCAGAATATGAAACAGTCATGCGAAAAGAGGGAACTCAGAAAAATATATGCCAAGGAAAAAAAAGGTCTTTTTAAAATTTGCCTACAGCCCATGTAGTTATAGGTCCCAACATCGCTTCAGTCTTGCCCACTCCAACAGAATCACCAAAATGGAAGGTCCAAGGTTCTATCTGAGCACTGAATGAGGTAAAATTTTGAGACACTTTCACTTTCTCTGTTTTTAAATTCTTTAATGGGTATGAAAGAGTCATTTGTTTTAACAAATTCCAAATTGGATTCACGAATTCAGTAAACATTTCCTGAGTAGTTCCTGGATGAGTTCTGACACACTGCTAAATGCTTCTCTTTTAGACATAAGTAGGTTGGTCGAAGAGACACTTTTCTCTTATGTAGGTCCTGGCAATGAAAGGATGAGATAACCTAGTAAAATCTTTATGCCAGCAGCTCGATAACAGAAGGGAATATCGTTAGTAAAGCTACTGGAAACCCAAGAGGCAATATAGTTCTGGATTCAGAGACTTCAACTGGTTTAAATCTCAATTGATGACTTACCAGCTGGGTGTCTTTGGACAAGTTACTCAACCTCTCGGTGCATCAGTTTTCTCACAGGCCCATTGGCAGGATTAAATGAGATAATCTATATTAGACTCATCAGCACAGTGGCCAGCACATTGTAGAAACATTCAATAAATGTTAGCTGTTTTTATGAGTAGGAAGAATGCTTTTAGCAAAACTTAAGGACTCAGCCTCCAGATGTTTTTGGCTAGAGAAGCTATTTGGCAACTTCTAAGGCAAATTGTGTTCTTAATGAATTCATGTATACAATTAAGTATTTTTTTGAGATTGTCCATTCTAAAAAGAGTTGCCCCTGAATTTCTAAATGCATCGAAATAAGGTATAGATCAAGGTTAATTACGAAATGTAAGTAGAAATACAAGTATTGATGTTACTGGAGACTACAGGGTTTTTTTTTTTTTTTTTTTTTTTT
>NW_007778988.1:2965-3220 GCF_000696425.1 Galeopterus variegatus
TTTTTTTTTTGCTCTAACTAGTATAATTCCTTCAGGTACATAACACAAATTCCAAATTCTTTCCTGTGGTAGCAGGAGCCTGTTTGGTGAAGGGAGTTTGAAGTCTGGGACAAGGAAAACACTAAAGGTTAGTCTTTACAACCACATTCATGCTCAGGTCTGTGATTCTTGTAATATTTATTATATACAAGCATTTTTTAAAATGCAGAACTAATTTTTTTTTCTTTTCAATCAAAGGCACCACAATTCAAGGAA
>NW_007778989.1:0-3220 GCF_000696425.1 Galeopterus variegatus
TCACACCTTTGTTCCCTCATTGTTTACTTCAGTAAGTACTTACTGAGCTCTTACTATGTGCCAGGCACTGTTCCAGGCACTGAAGATACACTGGTAAGCACCCTGTGCCCCTGTGGATGTACTTGGCCTCTGATGTAAGGTGTCATTTCTGCACTCATGGACCTGTCAATCTAGTGGATTGGTCATTTTGGGTCAGCATCATTTATTGAATACTTTCTCTGCACCAGACAAGAAGGTTCACATTTCACAGCTGAATCTCACAGCAAAGGCCTAGATAGGTAATTGGGACAGTTTCCCTTTTACAGATGAAGAAACTGAGGCACAGAAAGGTTGACTAGCTTGTCCAAGATCATGTGGCCAGTAAACAGGACAGCTGGAACTTGAACATGGACTCCACTGACTTCCCAAATGCACACTTTTAACCCCTTTTCTATACACTTTCCCGATGGTTTAAGTCCTGGAAAATTTCTGCCAAACAGAGAGCAGAAAGAGGATTTCTGGGTCCAGCTCCAGTTGCAGCTTGTGTCTCTGCAGGAAACCCTGGGGCATGGAGCCTGTGTCTCTGCAGGAAACCCTGGGGCATGGAGCCTAATAATCATGTAGGCTGCAGAAAGGCTCAACACTGAGAAAAAATAACAGCAATGGTGTCTCTACAGGAAACCCTGGAGCATGGAGCCTAATAATCATGTAGGCTGCAGAAAGGCTCAACACTGAGAAAAAATAACAGCAATGAAACAAAAAGAGGGATTTCACCTGGTGGATAGTAATTACCTGAACTATAATGTGCATATCCACTAGCAGGAAATATTAGCTATCATATTTCCCTTCTTCCTGTAGCCTGGTACAGTTCTTTAATTTTTTTCCTTCCTTTTTCCCACTGCGAAACAATTGACTAGGATCTAAAGCAATTTCACAATGGCACTTTCCAACAGAAAATTTTTCAAAGGCTTCCCGTTGCTTTTAAGATAAATTTGGGCACCTTAACATGGCTCTGAGGGGCCCGCACTGTCTGGCCCTACCTGCTTCTCCAGGCTCATTGTACTGGCTTATTCTTGTATTACATCCTGTCCACATAATCCTCTCTTCATTTGCTGCATGATCCATGTTCTCTCTCACCTCAGGGACTTTGCACATGCAGAGCCCTGTGCCTGGGACACACCCCCATTTTTTCACCCAATTAATTCCCTCTCTTTTTTCAGCTTTCAGTTCAAAGGTTCTTCTTCAGGGAAGCTTTCTCTGACCTCCAAGAAGAGAAGAGGTTATATGCATGTCAGTTTTGGTTTCCTGTATTATATGCATGTAAATTTCCTTTCTAACAATGTCATGACGATGTAATTATTTAATGGACTCATCTGCATATTCCTCAAGGGCAGAGATGTTAATTATCCTATGGGTGGTGCTGTAACATCAGATTCGAGCAAATGTCTGGCACACAGTAGGTTTCCAACAAGCATGTGTTGACTGACTTGACTGTATGAATGAATAAATGAATCAATACTGAGGCCCTAAAGCTGATATTTCAGTAAAATCCACTTTATGGCTATCATCTAGGTTAAAAATTTCTCACTCTGTTCCCAAATTGACATTGCGACCTGTGGTAGACTCGTGAGACAAATTACAGGTGGGGAGCCCAGACACATCTAGGCAGAAAGATGGTAGGGAACCAGACAGACAAGATCAACTGGATTTACAGAAAGTATTATAGGAACACATATTTGGTCACTCTGGGAAATCTCTGAGAATTAGCTGGCATTAAGGCATTAGTAGGCAACTTGTCTGGTCAGCCAAGAAAAGATAAATGAGTCCTGTGCTTTTGGGGAGAGCAGAAAGCTGGGGTAAGTCCTGAAATCAATGAGTCTCGGGATTCAACGTCATTAACCTTTTTGATTCAGATCGAGGAAGGTGGCATAGGGTGATCACAGCACTGATGAGCACCAGATATTTCTGACAGGTTTATGCAGAAAAGGCTGGGTGGTAAGAAAACAAAAGATGCTCTGGCTGACCCATACTCCAGGACTCTGGATAGGCCTACAGCCATGGAGGACCCTCTGGGAGCACTGCCTGTCTCCTCTTGGTTGGCCACGTTCAGGCAACATTGATGGGCAAGCCATATTTTATATACGGCTTGCCAGCTCAAGGTCAAGTCTGTATGCCATGCAGGTTGTGGAAAAATAAACAAATAAAAGGAGACTGTTATTTCATGCTGGTTCAGCTACTGAGGGCTGGATGGGAGTCCAGGTCAAGGTCCAGAGGAGGGAGGCCAGAAGGCTGTGGGAATCTCTGCTGCTCATTCTTTATCTAGCGTCCTGATGTCCAAGCATCTAAGGTGATCACAAAGGGCACTGGATTGGATAGAATCATCTAAGATCATGAAGTAAAGGCCACACCTGGGAAGATGGCTAGGTAGGTGTATTAGTCCATTTTGGTTGCTTATAACAAAATACCTGGAACTGGGAGATTTAGAAAGAAAACAAATTTATTCCTTACAGTTTCTGAGGCTGGGAAGTCCAAAGTCCATCTTGTGGTGTCGACAGTGACCCAGGGGTCTCACACTGCAAGATGGTGGAAGCAGAGAGAGAGAGACAGACTTTCTTCTCTCTTCTTTGAAAGTCCTCAGAATCGCGCCACTGACACTATTTTTAATCCATTCACTACTGCACAGTCCTATGATCCAATCACCTCTTCAAGGCTTCACCTTTCAATTACCGTAATAGGATTCCCACCCTCTTGACAGTCACAGTGGGGACTAAGTTTCTAATACATAAACTTGGGGGACAAAATTCAAGCTTCAGGGAGTTTGAGGGGGACATAATTCAATCCACTACAGTAGGTCAGCAACCAAATTCCCTAGGGCTGAGACATGTGTGTTCTGGGCAAGGCTATTATCTGAAATGTGAGGGATCTGGCAGAATGTTCTAGTGCAGGGGTCTTCAAACTATGGCCTGACACCTGTTTTTATAAATAAAGTTTTATTGGAACACAGTCATGCTCATTAATTTATGTGTGATCTGTGGCTGCCTTAGCACTACAATGGTGGAGTTTCAATCATCATGACAGAGACCATATGTCTCTCAAAACTAATATTTACTATCTGGCCCTTTATAAAAAAGTTTGCCAGTCCCTTGTCCAATATAATGTTTCTCTCTTTTTGGTCATTTATACACCTTTATGATAACTTTCTGCCATTTTCACCTTATCAAAGTGTCTTCCTGGCCCACCC
>NW_007778990.1:0-3220 GCF_000696425.1 Galeopterus variegatus
AAAAGCTATAATAAGCACTCCTTTATAGTTTTGTGCAGTTTTCATTTTATTCCCTAAATATGTATATTTTTAATTACTGGGTTAAAATATGTGCGATACAAAAACTTTATATATGTAATGTCCAATATCCCTTTGAAAGTTTGCAAAGATTAATTTCATTAACCTTGCAAACAATAAATATTATGATCTGTAATAATTACTAAATTTTATTTATCTTATCTGAATTTATATGAGGAAACTCTTCTTATCTCTTCATGCTGATGAATAATAACAATACTTTTTCATAAAACAACACCATTTTGAACTTGGCTTTTTAATCAGTATTGACTTTTGCTCTGCATTTTTTGAGATCTTTGATTTTTATAGTTACTTTGGAATTTGTTAAAATAATTAATATGTTAATGGATCAAGTGTTAAGAGATACTATAAAGCAAAGAGCAAAGAGTTAAAAAGGTGAGGAAAAGGTAAAATATTTGGGTGATATACCCAAGACCAATGGTATACTAATAGAATATTTTCCAGGAAGCGTAAAAATCAACAGATGCTGGATATATATTTAAACCCTAACAGAATATTTAAGTGAGCCAAGGAAGTCCAGTGTCTGTGGATTGAAAGTACTCAATTGTGTTACAGACTGGACTGATGAGAAAAGTAAATAAAAAACATAAGCAACATTTCTGAATCTTAATGAGAGATAGAAAATTTTGCAAGCTTCTGTGCAGAAAGTGGAAGTAATGGACAAAAGTAACATCAAAAAAGAGTGGTATCTGACCTCTGAAATGCAATGGTGTTGGCATGAAGTTTGAATGATATCAACAGTCTATTGAAAAAAGATTGCAAACTATGAAGCTTTATCTGTTCAGATGAAAGAAAGATGCTGGAATATAGCAAAGAGCAGAGAGTCTATCAAGCATGTACCATATCTGAGAGAAATTCATGAACAAAATACACTTATCAAACAGCAATGATCCAGAACAGCAACCTCAAGATGGGAGAGGATGAAGAGAATGAAAACATTGGTAAGTGATGAATCACATCTGGGACTTTTTTTTTTTTTTTTAATTACAGTGCCCAATAATCTTTTGTAGTTCCAATTTTCTAGTTGAAAGTGGGTTAAACATCCCAAAAAACAATTACATTCCTATGATATAAAACAGATATGATGTTTTAGCCAGGCAAGAAGAAAAACCTTCTGAGACCATTGATCAGGAAAGAAAACATTGGGACATCATAGGAGAAAAATGGTCTAAAGAGTTTTCACAAAACATCAACTTGAATGTGTGCAATAGTTGAACTGGGTCAGAGGTTAAAGAAAATCAGTGTGTGCTAATTGAACCAAAGAGAAATGAAATCAACAGGCCCAGATAACCAAGTGCAAGCTGTGCAGGAAGCAGAGGCATGCAGAGGTGATTTCAGAGCTACCTGTACATCTATGCTTCTATGCTTTACCTCTAAAGGGCTCACACCACACTTTATAGCCTCATCTGTATTGATCATAAAAAACATCTAGTTGACTAATTGATTAAGGGAAAAGACCCTAATACATCCTTTTCTACATTTTCCCCTCCCAGTATGTATTTCTCAGCATTCCATTGATATCTAAGATGATAGATTACTGCTCTTTCTTCTTTCCCCAACTGTCCCTTCGAAACATCCAACACATCAGTCTATTGATTTTTTGTCTTCTAAGTACCTATAGAACAATGTCTGAAATATTTCTGTTGACAATAATGGACTCATATAATTTGTCTCTCATCAAACTTTCCCTCCTTTCTTGTTGAGTGCTTCCACATGTCCAGCATAGTAGCAGAACTAAAATACATATGTTCCTCAAATCATTGGGGCTTTTTTGTTTCTCTTTTTGTTTTTCCTTATGCTGTTCTTTTAACCTAGAATTTTCTCTCAAACTCTCTTTTATACACACGTTAAAATTAACCCATTTTATAAGACCTACCTGAAGTTGCATTCCTCTGTCAGACTTATCTAATAACCTAGTCTGACTTATTTACTACACTCTGCAGAATCACGTTAATACCTTCATTCACCACTATAGTATTTGGTTGTAATTACGTGACTTCAATCTTACCAATTAAGCATCTCAGAATTAGGAAACAAACTACTCATCTCTGTATATACAGATGATAACACAATAACTGATACCTAGTGGTTGCTTAATAAACAAAATTTGAAAGAGTGAATAAATGAATCAGAAAAAACATTTCATTTTTGTTATTTCTTATTAACCTAATTGTATGACTAGGCATTGGCATTTCATTTTTGTTATTTCTTATTAACCTAATTGTACGACTAGGCATTGGCATTAAAATTCATTCTATTTTTCAGTTTTTTGTTTCTTTCTCTGATTCACTGAGAAAGAGATTACTACTCCAGCTTGCATCATTCCACATACTTTCCTTAAAGTGGTAGAGATGAAGAAATCTAATTATGGATGACATTTGTTAATTACAGCATTCCAATATATTTGACATGTTGTAACAAATATAAAACATTCCTAATTATTAAAATACATTAAAATACTCAGGCTAATTCAAATAGAAAATTTTATAGGGAGTGTAGATTAATAGTTCTGACATTTAAGACTGAATTTCAATGCACGCTTTATAATTGCGTATACAAACTTTCCATATGAAATGATAATTTGCATGTGTAAATTAAACACTATAGTTAGATATCTCACTACACTGTTTTTGTGCATACTTTTGAAAGTCACTTTGGAGTTTTAGAAAATTGGGCCCTTTAATAGATTGCTATGTTTTTTAAAACATTGCAGAACTGGACTCTTTTTAACAAATTAAAGAAAACTAATCTCTCAAAAAGCATTATCAGCTAATATCTTCAGCAGTTTAATAAATGTTTTAAATATAGCCATTTTAATTTTAACTTTTCTAACCTGAAGTGAACTGAGCAAGAAATAAGTATCTGATAAAGTTTGAACTGTTTCAATAGCAGAAAAAAGTAAATAAAGAAAACCCCTACCTCCCATAGTTTTTATTTCTTATATATCAGTAATATTGCAGTTAAGATTTCACCAAAGGCACAGAAATTCAATAAAGGCAATATAAGATCGCAAAGAGGCTTCTCGTAGAAGAAAGACATTGGCACTGCCTTATCACTGACCTACGGTGAACACAAGAATATATATGACATTGATAGTATGGTTAGGTTAACTCATCTGCCTTCTGAAATCAGGCAATTAATG
>NW_007778991.1:0-1242 GCF_000696425.1 Galeopterus variegatus
TAACATTTCTATGTGTAATTTTAAAAAGTTAGGCTATACCTGAAACTACAGGGCTTTGGGATCTAGGCCCTGTGAAATACACTTGCTTTATTAATGTCAGCACACTCCATATTCATGAGCATCCCAGAAGGCCCAGCCTGGGCATGAACCAGGAGGCCACGTGGAATTTCACAGGCAGTAGGAGCTGGAAGGGCTGCCCAAACTCCCAGCCACCCCCATCTTACAGATAGAAACACTGAAGCCCAGAGCAGGAAAGGACTTGCCCAACGTTCCACAGTGAGTTAGGAGCCTGGGCCTCCTATCTCCCCACTTTACACCTGCACCCCCTGCATAGGATGTGGGAGAGGCTGGCATTGGGGACAAGGAGGTGGAGGTACCCTGGCCACTGCCCCCTACCCCATAGCCCTGGAAGTCATTTCCATCACAAGCAACTTCCTGCATGAGTTCCCAGCATGGAGCCAGGATGCCCAACGTCTTGGAGACTGAGTCTGTGGCAGAACTGGGGAGGTGGGGGGTAGAGCTGAGGTCGAAGATAGGGGTTTAGGGGCCAGAGTGAGGACCCTGCCTGCAGCTGCCTGGACCCAGAGTGACCTCCCCCACTCCCGCTGCCAGCTTGGGCCCCCCATTGCCAGCTCCCCTCCCCATCCAATCCACTTCATCCTTCTGAGATTTATTCCCGGGCTACAGAGCCTGGAAATAATTTGCTGACAAAGCCCCATCCCCGGCAGGTGCTTTAATTGGTTTTGTGGAAGCAGGTCTGGGAGCATCTATTTAGAAGGAAATAGAAATTATGGTGGTGCCACCCGTCCTTTTTCTGTAATGGGGACTGCGGAGAGTCTGTGTCTGGGGGCAGGGAAGGTGGCTCTGAGGAAAGCAGACTCCTGTTCGCAGGGAACCCCAGTTCTTTTTCTGGGGGGTTGGGGCTGCTGGCCAGCCTCCTTTCAGCCCTGGCTCAGCCTCAGTGTCAGGGCAGGGTGGCCTCCTATCCTCACAGACCTGAGGGGGACCAGGCCGAGGACAGGGCAGGGGTTAGAGCTCCTGGCCCGAGCCTCCGTCCTTCCTCAAGGAGACCCTGGCCCCTACCCAGGGGGGCTAAACAAATCAGATTTGTCATTCCTTGGCTCCAACCCCCTTCCATGGCTTCCATTGTCCTCAGAGTGAAGCCCCATTCCTTAGCGTGACATTCACAGTCCCTCGTGGTCTGACTGACCTCTGATGCCCTCCCCAGCCATGTCATCCTTC
>NW_007778991.1:2637-3220 GCF_000696425.1 Galeopterus variegatus
CAAGATCCCGGGACCTAGACTCTTACCTTGCCTGGGGTATTGAGCAGCCTAGACCATAGCTGCTCTCTGTGACCCTGAGCAAGGCCCCGTGTTTTTGTGGACTCAGTTTACCCATATGTAAAATGGGAAGGTTAGCCTGGAGGCATCTGACACTTGGGGACTCTTAGGGCCAGACTTGGGCTGGAACCTCACACCGTGTGACTGTGACTCACATGATATATGTGTGAGTGGGTGGCCACTTCCCATGCCAGGGTGAGTCACAGGGCCATTGCTGATGCCTGGCCCAGCCTGGGGTCCAGGTGCTGGTGGGCTCGGAAGTGAGGCTCACCTCGGGCTGGATCTCAGCTCTGCACTCACGCGCTACACTGGGTGTGGGCTCGGCGCGCCTCCTCACCTCCAGCCTCAGCTGCATCTGTACAATGAATGGAACAATGATATTACCACCCACAGGGTTCGTTAGCTGTGAGGATGACAGGAGAGACCTCGGGCCTGGCCCAGAACATATGCTCCGAAGACACACACTGTTGTCACCGGCACAACAAACATTGGGTGCCATGTCCCTGCTGGGCTCAGTAGGAGCTGG
>NW_007778992.1:0-638 GCF_000696425.1 Galeopterus variegatus
TAAAACTGCTCTTGCCAAAAGTCAATCTGTATTGTCTAGATTGGTTGCTGTGTGGATCCTCTGCGCAGTGATTATCCTAGGATTTCCTCTTATCGAAATCTTAAGAATTCCCTTCCTCTTTCTTGGGTTGATCCCTGATCCCTGAATTGCATGTCTTCCTCTTTCTTAGTTCACTTTTTTAGTTGTGGTGAAGATATCTAAAATAAATGTAACATGCAAAGGATTTTTATATAGAATGTATAAATAAATATTGGAAGTCTATACAGATAAACAACAAAGAAAATGATTCAAAGACTTAAATATACACTTCACACCTCATAAGAGTGGATATTCAAAAGACAAATAAGCATATGGAATGCTGTTCAACAACAAAAAGCAAAATAATATTAGCCAACAAGTAAAAGAAAAATAATACCAAAATGAGATAACAGTACACAACCACCAGAATTGGTACAATTTTTTAAAATTACAATAACAAATGCTGCTGACAAGGATGTGAGTAGCCAGCACACTCCTTCAGAATTTTGGACGTGTAAATTATTAAAATCACTTTCAGAAACTATGCATCAGATTTAACTAGAGCTAAACACATACTTACTCATGACCTAGCAATTTCACTTTTAGGAATACTCCCGTAA
>NW_007778992.1:2290-3220 GCF_000696425.1 Galeopterus variegatus
TTTGGCAGAAAGATTAAGACTGGAAACAAAAATTTACGAGTCAAAATCATACAGATGATAGTTTAACTTTGAGATTAGATAAAGTCACTTAGGGAAATTTGTTCATGGATTGAGCACTGTGGCACACCAACAGTTAAAATTTAGAAAGTGTACTAGAACTTTTCAGTTCAACCAAGAAGAGAAGCCCAAAAAGTACAGGGAGGAATGAAAGTATGATATTCAAGAATCTAAGGGATGTATTGTCTAAAGAAGGAGGAAGTTTAGTAATTCCGATTTGATACCTGTGTAAGGGATGCTAGCTATTATAATAGGAACACCTTGAAATCATGGTGGTTCCACATGCTAAAAGTTTATTTCCAGCTCACATTTATCCAGTTTTTGTTAGGTGGATGGGGGGAGGGACCCAAAGCTGAAAGATGCTCTGTCTTCTTTAACATTATCTTGCAACATCATCCTGAGCATCAATAATCACCTGGCGCATAGGGAGAATGAGAGAGGATCAAACATGGGAGATGCTTGTGTGACAAACCTAGAAGTGGTGCATATCACTTCTGCCTACTCCCCTCTGACAAGAGCTCAGTCTTGCGGCCACAGACAACTGCAAGAGAAGCTGGGAAATGCAGTGTAGCTGTGAGTTCATATAGCAAATAAATTGGTTGGGTGAGAAGCCAGTCAGTCTTGGCAAAAAATATCAAAATGCTCTCGGACATATGAGTACTTATACTTACCAAACTGCTTTTTCCTCTTTCTGTTCCTATATTATCCTATTACATTTCATATGATTTTTTGATGAAATAATATATCTGCCTGTAACAGATATACCTTAGACCTTTATCTTCATGAATCCAAGCAAACAAATAACCATAGAATAGAGAATTTTCTGATGACATTTTAATGGCTATTTAAGTAAGGACAAAATTTGGCTAAGCA
>NW_007778993.1:0-659 GCF_000696425.1 Galeopterus variegatus
CCTGAGCCTGACCCTCCCCAGCCACAGGAGAGCCATCTTCTCAGGGGGACAGAGGCTGGAGTGGGAGCTGTCCCTTCCAGGCCCACACCATCCACCTGCCACCCCTGGAGGCTGAGGACCACCGTGTTCTGTCCAGCGTGGCACACTGATCCCATGATGGCCAAGGGCACCCACTCCCAGCTGGCCAGCCCCTTGCAACTGTCATGATGATTGCTGCTCATGACAACTTCATGACAGGGGAGGCGACTCCAGGCTCAGTCGGGGTTGGAGGACCGGGGACAGTTGCCTCTGCCATGTGCTGGGCTGAGCTGTGTCCCCGCTCCCCCAAACTCCCACACTGAAGTCCTAGCCCCAGCATGGGGCTGTGTGCAGAGATGGGGTCTTTACAGATGTAATTAGGTTAAACTGGGGTCATTAGGGCGGGCCCTAATCCCATATGACCGGTGTTCTTATAAGGAGAGATTAGGACACAGACACACACAGAGGGATGACCATGAGAGGACACAGGGAGATGATCTCAGAAGAAACCAACCCTGCCCACACCTCAGTCTCAGACTTCCAGCCTCCAGAACTGCGAGCATGAGTGTCTGTGGTTTTAGCTGCCAGTGAGTGGCAGACCAAAACAGCCCCTACCAGTCACCCGACCCTGGTTGGGATTC
>NW_007778993.1:2281-3220 GCF_000696425.1 Galeopterus variegatus
ACCTGGTTTCCGTTGACACCAAGGAACCAACTGGCACCAGGCAGCAGTCCCTTTTTTTTTTTCTTTTTCTTTTTGACCGATAAGGGCATCGCGACCCTTGGCTCAGTGTCATCTGCACCACGCTCAGCCAGCGAGCGCACTGGCCATCCCTATATAGGATCCGAACCCGCAGCCTCAGTGCTATCAGCGCCGCACTCTCCCGAGTGAGCCACAGGCCAGCTCCATCAGTCCCTCTTATTCTAACACGACTGCCTTTAAGGGCTCGGAGACTACAGGTGTGTCCCCAGCGGCCCTACTCCCCGCAGACTGTCTTTTCTGCCGTTCTGGGCGTCCCCAGCTCTCAGCACTGTGCTCACAGTGGGGCCAGCAGGGAGGCCAGGACTGGGAACTTGTGTGAGGCAGTGCCCAGGGGTGTGACGGGATGAGACTTTGGGCTGGTGAGGGACACTGGGTGTGGGTCAATTCCCTCCAGCAGGCGGGGGATGGGCAGGGGAGGAAGGGGGAGCTGGTGAAAGGAGAGGGAAGGGGCAACAGGGAACCAGCTGCCCCAGAGACCCCTGGCACAAGGGGTCAGGCCGGGCTGGTCTCACACAACAGTCCAGGAGCCCCTCCACTCCCACGGCCTCTACCACTCTTTACGGGGCACTGGGCAGGGCTCAGGGGACAGAGCTTGGGCCAGCTGGGGACAAAACAAGTGTGCAGCCATGACCACCTTTGGAGTGGACGGTGTGTGCCCCGCCCTGGCCACCCCACTGCCAATAGCAAGGCAAAGGGACACTGACCCCAGCTCAGTGGGGGTTCAGGGACAGGGGCTGCATGCCGTTCACATGGGGTTCATAGCCTCCATGTGCTTCCTGAATTGCCTGGAAGGGGCAAGTGTGGACCCAGAACTGCCAGACTGTGATTTCTGTTGACTGCAGGCTGAGGCATCAAAGTGCT
>NW_007778994.1:0-410 GCF_000696425.1 Galeopterus variegatus
AACCCGTGGCCTTGGTGTTATCAGCACCTCACTCTACCGAGTGAGCCACGGGCCGGCCTAAGAATGTTGATTTCTAATTTCTATTTTAAGTTCAAACAAAAAAGGTCTTAAGTAGAAAACAAGAGTTTAAATAATGCCTAATTATGAAAGCAGTAGTTTAGCTATTTTACAAGCATCTAATGGCAGAAAGAAAACAAAATAATCCCCTCAAAAATAATAGATTTAAATATTGTAAGAAGATAAACATGTTAAAACAGAAAATTACTACAAGAAGGGTTTTCTGACCTTGACAAAACTCTATGCATGAGTATTGCCATTATATATGAGTATGTACAGTCATTGAGGTACATGTTTAATTAATAATTCTATGCTCTTGCAAGTATCCATCAAGTATGTTGACAAAAGAAGAG
>NW_007778994.1:2435-3219 GCF_000696425.1 Galeopterus variegatus
TTTTCGTTTTTTCTTCAGGCTTTCAATGTGCATTTGGGACTATGTTGGAACGAAGCATGGCCTGTGCTTTCCATATTCTGGTGACTCAGTCTGAGACTGTCTGAGGTATAATGGCACAGAGTGTACTAAACACATGCACAGTGAAGGACTCAGAGCATGGCCGTTACACACAGCACCTTTATTAACGGTGCTGTATTGCTAGACAAATGTATTATGCTGAGAGAAGATACATGCTGCATTATAAGTGCTAATGTAAGTTGTTAGAGTTGGGAACATTAAAATATATTTCCTAGTGGCACCCCAAATAAGTGGTGTCTATTAAATAGTTTATTGAGAACATTACATGCTTTGTCAAAAACACTCAGTTATAGGCATCTTTGGCCACACACAGAGTAAAAACTACATCGGCTTAACATCAACTCCAGTCCCGAATTTCCAACTGTCACAAGAGATTTGCCTGCTGTCCCTCCCTCACCCAAAACTCACCAGGTTTATAATCCTAATATTCCTCCCTGTCTGAGACCAGTTAACAATCTCCATTCCTAATTTTATTATGACTTTAAATGCACCAAACTTGTTTTGAGCAAAGCAGCCCTATTCACGTGTGCAAAAAGGGAAAAATATATCTCGGGCAGGAATTTCTCCCCCTTTTGGATGTCTTTTATTTATTTATTTATTTTTTGCTATTATCTCTTCAGCCCCTTCCCCTCCCTACTGAGACATTGCTTTCAGCCAGTTGTCAATTTCCTCTTTTTCTAGATTTTTTTTATTTTTTATTTTTTTT
>NW_007778995.1:0-1161 GCF_000696425.1 Galeopterus variegatus
AAAATAGTTTTGTTTTCTTTTTTCTTTCCTTTTCTTTCCTTTCCTTTTCCTTTTCCTTATTTAGCATCTAAATACTGGCCTCTTACCCTCCTCCCATCTCTGGCAACTGAAGGACTCAAGCCAGGGGAGCCAGAGACTCCTCCGCCCGGCTCCTGGGCCCCTGGACTCTGGCTTGGAAGAGAGGAGGTTGTAGGAGCCGCCAGGCTCTCTTCTGCTCAGACTTCCCCTCACAGTTTTCCAAAACTTGCAAATTGGTCTGAAAGAGTAGAGTTTATTTTTCTTCCCAGTAAGGGTGTGATCCTGGCTGGGGACTGCCTTTCATGGGGTTGACACATTTCATCTACTTGTTTGAATAGACTTTTCAAATCTGTGGATTCTTCGCTTAGCACTTTGGGCTCTTTTGTTAGAATGGTTTTAATCATAGAGTTGTTTAAAATAAATAAATAAATAAAATGTAACCAATAGTACCAGTGTATTTTCCTTTCTGGAATGACCTTGCTAGTGTTACGTGTAAAACGTGAGTAGGTAGGAATATTTGGAGATTGGTGAAGCAGTAGCAGTGAGAATATACAAGTTTCCCATAAAGAAAGGGAAAGCTTCCCTTGCAGCTCTCTGTGTAACTTTCTTGTACTCACTGTATTAGGACCTTTTGCTGATGACCAGGGGGTTTGTCGGCTGAATTGTCCAGGGTCTGGTTTGGGGACTCTCGATGCGACTGGAAGGAGGTGACGGTGTGAGCAAGGAGTGAGGGTGTGTTTTTTCTTTCTAGTCATGCTAGGGCTTTGACTGAATTCAAATCATATTTAGTAAATGCCACTAACTGAATTGCTGACTATGTACTGGGAACTTTAGATATGTTCCTTCATTTAGTCCTTCACCTGTCCCTTTGAGGTTGATTCTCAATCCCATTTTATAAATAAAGATACGACAGCTGAGTGGTGGAATAATTTCCCCAAGGTCCCACAGCTATGCTCTGAACAGAATTGGGATTTGAACAGAGTTCCATTTTATCCCCCCAACCATGGTGTTTCTACTCTGCTACATTGTTCCCTTAAGGACACTTACGAATAATAGGAGGACAGGGGGCATAGGTAACATTTATTGAATGTCTGCTGTGTTCCTGACATTATGCTAAGTGCTTTACCCTTATCTCTTCGGGCC
>NW_007778995.1:2736-3219 GCF_000696425.1 Galeopterus variegatus
CAGAGAGAACATTTATCTGGGATTAGATGACTGTCATAGGCCCTAAGAGGAACATGTTAGTTTATTTCCCCCCATTCAGAGATAGGCCCAGGTCTGACCTATATACCAGTTTGAATCTGGGATTGTCAAGGGGGTTGCCAAAATTGCCTGAAGGAGTTGGCAGTGGAGGTGACTTGGAACCACCAATGTTGTCGACCAGGAAGACTGACTTGTCTTGGGTGTGGAGTTCAGTCCTAGTGGCCTATTGCACAGATGGGGGAGGGAAGAGTTGGGGAAAACAATGAACAACCAAGGGGGAGGAAAGGCATGCTATGTGCAGAGAACTTGCAAGTTGTAACAGTTGAAGGTCAGATCAGTGACCTTGCCTGTTTACGGCTCAGCGTGCCCCACCTGGGCCGTTCTATGCAACAGCCACCAATGCTGTATTTTAGGGTCCTTTCCTAAAATGGAGCTATACCCAGAGTTCCTCAGGTTTTTAATTTT
>NW_007778996.1:0-927 GCF_000696425.1 Galeopterus variegatus
ACTCAGCAATCCTGGCACCTGCAAGGCAAATATTGACAAAATAAATACACATAGGATTATTACTGCATGCGAAGATTAAAATAAGAATGTAACGTTCTAACCAACATATTAAAGAAATTTTAACTTTAGACAGGGCTTTTAAGTGATGGTTGAGGATGAATAATCATTGAATACTAAAGCAACGCAAACTAATAAATTAACCCGTAGTTTAATATATATATAAATGACACCTAAAAGTTCATTTAATTTGATCTAATTCTGAATTTTATTTCAACAGCAGGTCTACAAGTGTCCTATAGGTAAATGAAATTTCTGGTGTTCTTTACAAGCATGAAACAACACTGTCTGTGCTGAAAGTAGCTATTATAAAAACAAGAAAGTCAGCACTTAAGCCCTGGTCAATGAAAAAGAACTCAAGTCATTCAAAACAGCCCGAGCACAGTGCGCCAGGCAGCGGCTGGCCCTGGCTGCTCACCGCTCGTCTGCTCTCAGCTCTCAGACGAATGCTCCTAGAGGAGTCTGCTCCTGGCGGCTATCCCTGCATTTCTTTCCTGGCAACCCTCCACAGCCACTGTCTGGGGAACCAGTGTCGGGGGGGGGGGGCGTTCTTCCCTCCAGTACTTCAAAACCACACGTACTAACATCTCCTTTCCCGTCCCTAAGAAATCAGGCACTAAAACCTATGCCCCCAAGACATTAAGAATGAACCATATGGGCATTTACTCGATAATCTAATGCTCTCTAGTGTTGGCTCAAGAATAGGACTTGACAGTCACTTCCACAAAAGCTTCTGCTGCTTAGTGTTCAGCTATGAGGCCATTCTCCCCTTTCCCCACTTCCAAGTACAGACATTAACTGAATCATGGTGTGGATAGAGGATTCTTCTGGGACAGCAATGACTTAAGGGAGGGAGCTCAGAGATGTCAA
>NW_007778996.1:2738-3219 GCF_000696425.1 Galeopterus variegatus
TAGTTATTGGCTGTGTGTGCATGCACACACAGATATGATGATGTGTTGCTAATTGTTTTATGTAGGCTAGTTTATTACTCCAGCTAGTTTATGAGCTTTTGATCTTGGAGAATAATGTTGTACATTCTGCTCAACTCCCTAGAGAGCACCTCACATAGTTCTAGACAGAAATTGGTCTCAATAACTACTTGATTACTCAGATAATTTTTTCTCTCCTTCCGTTTATTCTAAGCATAGCATTAAAAATGGATGGGCTTTTCCTGAGACCATACCACTGAGAGTAGAATGGCAGCCTTGAAATCAGGTCATAGCAGGAAAAGAGGAAGTGGGAAGACAGCCTTGGATTAAAATGCTTCCTATAGACAGACTCATAATGTTAAGAGTTTATCTTTGGATAACAAAGAGTTAACCATTTGTCAATTCTGAATAAAAAGTATCTCACTAGTAGATAATATACTGTGCTTATATAAATTTTTTTTTT
>NW_007778997.1:0-3219 GCF_000696425.1 Galeopterus variegatus
TTGCCGGTCCCGGTCCGGTACGGGCGCGACACTGAGGGTTGCGACCCGTTGCCGGACACGAGAAAAGACAAAAAGGAAAAAAAAAAAATAAATGCACATGAAACTGAACATAAGAATGTCAAATTATTTACAATGAGAACAGTTTGTTATAAATTCTTTCTCTGTACTCAAGGTATATGTGCAGTGAAATCAGGAGAGAGAAAAAGACATAAAATATATCTTATATATGTAATACATAGGACTCTGCTATTTCTGAAATTCTGACCATGACTCATAGACTACTAAAAAGGTATAAGTTCTTAGAGATCAGTACTCTAACCATTTCATTTTACCAAAATAAAAATAAAAAATAAATGGATAGCTAGAAAGGATAAATGACTTACATAAAGTCATACAGATTATTAGTGTCAGTCCAGGACACAGAAAAAGATCTTCTTCACAATAATATCCTTACATTTTTTTAATAAGTTATGATTGAGAAGTAATACAAGTATAGTTCTTAGTAAGCCTTCTAAGCACCTCGCTAGTATGACTACACATAGGCTGTAACACAGGGATTATCCTTAAAAGAATGCTGCAACATAGGAGAAGTGCATCATCTGCTATTCTGTGTCTGTGGGAGGTAAGGGGGCATATAATGTGACAGACAGCATTTTAGAATCCAATCTGTGTTTTTTAAAAAAGGTACTTTTTAATGGAAATTGACAACATTATTTATATTTTTTAAGCTCCATTCGCACATAGCTATTATTGTTACAAAAATTATTTATTGGATTTATCATTTCACTATATTTTCTGGCCCCCATTCCTTTTTAACATACTTTTTTTCCCCTTTTTGAAAATAATCCAAGTAGATACAACCTGGGTGTTTATGTGTTCATATCGTATTTACAGCCTTTAAGTTTTGAAAATGATTTAAACACTTCCTCTTAGCTCTCTTCTCATTGCCAGTAGAACACATTCTACTAGCTATTGGTCAGTAAAAAAGTGAAATATGTGTCTTTATGAAGGGTCAAAGACCAAAATCAGCTAATATTCACAGCAAAAAAGAAGACAAATGTTCATACTGATGAAAATTTTGGGTTTAGCTTCTATTATCCAAGCTGCTTAACTGTTGAGGTGTTCTCTGACGTATGTGCCCCAGGTTAGCAGATGAAAACAATTTGGTTTCCACGAGCATATCAGTATCTCACAGGCTGTGCAAGTCACACCAAAAATCAAATGATTTCATGGGGCAACACCACTGATGAAGAGAGGGAGACTTATTTAACAAATAACTGCTTTGGGGATAAAAACACACCTCAAACTGCAATGAACTCATTTGCTAACTGATATTCCTGCTGGGGCTAATCACTAGAACTCCTTCTAACAAATATATGAACCTTTACCTGTTTGATATAAATTATTGTGCGTATCTTTCTATTACTATCATAATCAGAGTCTGTGCTCTTTCTTCTACCCTTTCGTTAGATGCAGAAGAGATATATTTCCACCGCATATATACAGCAATGCTTTTGCTTCCTTCTAGCACCACAACCTGCATACTAATCACCCACACCCAATTACTGCTAATATTTACTGTTATCTCCAAGGGTTACAATATTAAAAAAGAGTCCACATTCTGAAGGAAACTTTAGGTATTCAAAGTCATTTACACAGTCCAATTCAAAATCAGTTTCTCATTTAGGCTATGAAGGGAACTTGTTCATTAATCACAGCATTTTAATGTATTAAGTGAAAGATGATTTTAGATATTAATTTTTAAACTAGGTGAAATTATAATAATTATGCTATATAGAAATCAGGGCCATTTAAGTACCAATTCATTCATTTTCCATAAAATTTCAGTTGACTATTTCTCATGTATACCTAAAGTTGAAGATAATTCATTTAGATCCCCATTATACGTTAAGCCAGCCAACAATTTTAATCCATTTCACAGGTATAAAATATCTGTCAATTCCTGTTAAAGGACTATAACATGAAATCAATATAGTCAATAGATACATAAAATGCCAACGGAAGAAGTTTAAAAATAAAAGCAACAGGCCCTGCAATGCTTTTAAGATGTATTACTTACCAAAAACAAAGTTCGGAAGTTGCTGAGATCACCAAAAAATTCTTCTATGCTCACTGTCTTTGAGTCAAAAATGAAGTATTCTCCAAGATTCTCATACAGCTTTACCATGTTGTTGTGCATGGTGAACAGTTTTTCATATTGGTCTCTGGCACTCTTTGTAAAGCTGTAGCTTTGTGTTAAGGAACATGATCCAATAGAACCTCAAAAGTAATCATTAGACGTTAAGATTGAATTAAACCATCACTTCTGTAAATACACTGGTAATACACAAACAATTGCATATTAGTTTACTATGGATGCCTTGATAAAATACCACAGACTGGATGGCTTAAACAACACAAATTTATTTTCTCACAGTTCTGAGGCTGGAAGTTTAAGGCCAAGGTGTCAGCAGGTTTGATTTCTTCTGAGGCCTCTCCCCTTGACTTGCAGACGGCCACCTTCTTGCTGTGTCCTCACATGGTGGTACCTCTATGTTGTTGGCATCCTAATGACCTCTTCCTATAAGTACACCAGTCAGATTGGATTAGGGTCTACCCTAACAATCCCCTTTTAAATTAATTTTCTCTTTAAAGGGTCTATCTCCAAATACAGTCACATTCTGAGGTATTGGGTGGTTAGGACTTCAACATATGAATTTTGGGAGGCATACGATTCAGTCCGTAACAACTTTCTAGAGTCATTATATTGGTTAGGGAGTTTTCAAAATCTTTAAATTAGGCAGAACTATTTAATGCATAACCATGTGAAACATGTTTGCCAAATAAAAGCACATAGTTGTAAATGCCAGAAAACTGCCTCATATCTTTTCATGAATAAGGTATGGTAGAAACAAATGGCAACAAAAAACTTACAAAAAAAACTATATATACATATACATATATACTTTAAATAATATTCTCTAGAAAATTAAGTAGAAGCTATTATCTCCTTGAATTAATTATACCACTGTCTTACAAAAACTTTAACAAATAAGTAATAATGATAACAATAATAATAATCACTATCAAATCATAAAATGAACCAAATATATAAATGTGCCCTATTTTTTTTTTTTTTGTCCTTTTTGAGACCAGCTGCACCACACTCAGCCAGTGAGCGCACCGGCCATCCCTATATAGGATCCGAACCCGCAGCGG
>NW_007778998.1:0-1051 GCF_000696425.1 Galeopterus variegatus
ATTGTCGTTCCCACTTCTGAACACTTTGGCAACATTGGTGATTGTCAAGAGCATCAAGATGACTAAAAATCTAATGATTACTATTGATTGTCATGACATACCCGTTACTCAGGTGAGAATATTTCCTAAACCCACCACCATCACCTCTCTCTCCACCCCCCCTCCTCAAAAAACTCTAATTACTTATACATACACATAAGAGACAGAGTCACTGGTATTTAAAAGACTTGGAAATAATAGATAACAAATTGACTAGTGTGTCCCATTTTATAAATAACTGTTTATCTTTAGTAAACATAAGACCTGGGCTTGACACAGTACCTGGCTTGAGGTGGATGGTCAATGAATATTTGTTTTGTGAATAGATGAGTGAATGAGAGACTAAATGGCAGGGACTGAAATGCTTACTTTGTAACCTCCAGCTAATAAAGAATGGAAAACTAAACGTGTTTTTAATTCTTTATATGTTTTATGCTGGTGGGGAGTTTTTTGGCTTGGGGAGGGTTTAGTGAAATAAGATGAAGTGGAAACAGGACACTACTAGTGGACCCATTGAGTTAAATGCAGGTCCATTGTGTAGGCAAATCAGCTGAAGCTTCTGCAAAGTAGCAAGAGGAATAGTACCTTCCTCATAGGATGCTAAGGGAATTGTTTGAGCTGATGCATGAAGACCACTTTGTGCAGTGTCAGGCATGAGGTAGGTGTTAACAGCTATCATCATGTTCAACCTTTCCATCAACATCGGCATCGTCTCAGGAACTAATTGATAGGTTCTGGGTCCTATTGATTCCTAGAGGTTTGGTTTATTCAGGGACCTCTTAGACTCCTATGAAAATATGGTGAGCAACCCCAGGCTCCAAGGGCTGGAGAGCTGGAGTGTAGGCAACCAGAAAAGTCACACTTTCTTTAAGTGTTGCAATTACATAGGATATTCAAAATTTCTTCCTAAAGTTTCTTCCTCTGGCTCAGGAAAACTGTTCTAGTTCCAAAAACTAGGTTTGGAGTTTCTCAGAAGGCAACCACCTTAAACATGTAATCAGTCTTTTTTTTT
>NW_007778998.1:2520-3219 GCF_000696425.1 Galeopterus variegatus
CCAAAGGATGTAAGTACCTGATTAAGAGAGAATGAGTTTGCAGCCGTGCACCCAAGGTGAAGTAGAGAAAGGTTAAGAATAGAGAATGGAGATTAGCTAAGGAGACGAATCAGCTGTCGATTCTGAAGTTCTTTAGAATGCAGATACATGAACTAGAGGAGAAAAAGTGGGTTAATCAAGGATGAAAAACGTCATTGAAGGTAGAGGATGGGTAAGAGGTCCAGCCCATGATTCCACCTGGAGGACTGCCCGTGAATCGCCAGAGCAGCAGGTGGAAAGAGGGAAAAAGCAGGTGAAAGAGGGACAAAGAACAGGAGACCTCAGCCTTAAAAATCATCGGTGCGTTAACATGTGGTGTGGGTGTCACACAGATGATGTAACAGTGTCCTCTTGCCTTGGCAGTGGCATAGATGTCCTTAGCTACAATTAAGGATTCACTGATTAAACTAGAAATGTCGAATGACTTCCACACAGAGAATTCCTCAAGCATGAGGAAGTTCAGGAAAATCTCATCTTTTTAACTTCATTATGATCTGACGCAGATCTTTGCCACTTTCCTTCTATTGTCTACTCTTTCCAAGGGACCAGCAATGCTGAATGAAACAGTCAACCCTGATTCATTTGGAATCCTGGACAGCATACAGACACTTACTATTTAATGCTCAGATGTTCAGGAACAGAGTCCATCAATCTGTTTTT
>NW_007778999.1:0-1486 GCF_000696425.1 Galeopterus variegatus
TTTTTTTTCCTAAAAGGACAGAATCTTATTCTTAATGCTGTGCTTCATTTAGAGCAGTTAGCTGCCAGTAACATGACTTGATTAATACTAAACTTCTATAGTTGAAAATTTGTTAAGAAGTTGTTACTTCCAGCTATAATACTTTATAACCATGTCTATATTTTTAAGCCTGAGAGAAAAGTTTACTATATTTTGAATGATATTGTCTTTCTAAAAGAGAACTTCCGTGAATAAAGATTCTAAAATGTTAAACAATCTATACTGCTATATACATGGTATCACGAAATGTGGGTAGGGTCAGGAGAAGGTGGTGTTAATTAATTAAAAATATTAGTTTTGAGAGGGTGATTACAGAGACTGTCAAAGCTTACTTCTACTAAAAGATTCAGTGCCAAATTATACACTGTATTAAACAACATAAGTAGCATTAAAAATTAACAGCAACTCAGCATTAAGTCCTGATTATATTGTCAATGAAGATGATAATTGGGAGGGTTTAAAATAAAATTTGCAATAAAAGAAACAATTTCATTTCTTCTAGTGCTTCCGATGATATTGTGTTTTTTGCCTAAATTTTACTTAAAATTACTTTACATTAATCACTATTAACCAAATAAATATGGCTTGGGGATAAAATGCATGTGGAACATATTTACATATGAGTTGAAAAAATTAGTGTTGCTATAGATACAGAATGGTATGGCTCTTCCTCCAGACCCCCTCACCCCCAATTTTAGGACTAAAGATGTCAGCCCACTTACAAATTACCAGGAGATAGTTGGACTTTGGCAGTAGCAATTTAAAGAATGCTCAGAGTTTTAATGAGGAGAGAGTTGAGATTATGAGCCATTAACCAAACCACACATGTTTGAGAGAAAAGAGGCATAAAGATGAGGGTAAAGTCATTGGTAATGAACCATATTTCTGTTTTTTACTAGATTTTAATTTGCCAACTTGCTTACAAAACTCGCACACAATTAATGTCAAACAATTTAAGTCATTCTTCTTTCCTAACATTATAATCACCAGTACTCTTTTACTTCTATGAATGTACTATTACTAATAATAACTAGCACTTGTTGAGCACTTACTATATACCTGACAATGTGTTAACATTTTTGTATAGTTTAAGTCTTGAAATAAACAGATGAAGTGAGGAATATTATCACTCACAGAGAAGATGGAGCTTTAAAGATTAATTGACTGCTGAGTGAAACACTTGGCACAAAACCCTGAGTCTACCTGTCACTAATGCATAAACCTCTAAACACTACTTTTTAACCTTAGATTTTATATTATGAGTGTCTTAAAGGTTTAGAAGTTTCTAGTAAGATGGATATGAGTTAACAATAAAAAGCGTTTCTCAGATGCTAAGATTAGGCCCAAATTTTTATGTTACTTCCGAACTGTGGAAGGTCACATCTGCATGATGACTTGGAGAGGTCCCCGGTAACCAGAAAGCAGTTTTGGGTTATTCAGGTACATA
>NW_007778999.1:2610-3219 GCF_000696425.1 Galeopterus variegatus
CACAATGACTTTACTAAATACTTTATTATATCCATTGGCTTCTGTTTTTTAAAGCTACCTTTAAATATCACACACCATAAGGTTTCAATAACTTATATTCTGAGAATTCTAAATATATATGAAATACATTATCTTGAATAGGGAAACAGTTTGTGGTTTGAGTAGTACTAAAGTCCTGCATCTTAAGATGTCCAATGAGAAACTAAAATATCTAGTTTCAAGCCTAGATGGGTGAACAAGAAAATATTAGCTTAATGTTTCTATTGATGTCTACTCAAAGTATTAACACAATTATATCCTTTTAACAATAAAGAAATATTTTTCTTGAGAAAAAAATAACATACTGTCATATTACCAGAAGATGAGAGCCAAATCTGGATGCCCCTACAGGCTCATTTCCTTTCCACTTTTGGTGTCTTAGCAGGGAATTGGCTCAGGAAGTCTGAATTATTTCAGCAGAACAGGATGATGCCGGCCACTAGGTTCCACAGCTTGCCCCTTTCTAACAAAACCCCTTCTCTTACCATTGCCCTGATCTATACATATGTAAATCATCACATGGACAGGGCCCCTCTCTACTGGAACATTGGTCATGGTATATACAGACCT
>NW_007779000.1:0-1234 GCF_000696425.1 Galeopterus variegatus
ACAAGTATTAAAAAAAAGAAGAAATAAAACATCATATATACATTAGCTGCACAGAAGAAGTGTTTTTTTTAACTAACTTAAGATATCAACATCAATACCTCTCAGGATTCATGGGGCAGCAGGAGAACATGTCAGAGACAACTGGCAGAAGCTAAAGGAAAGGAAGGCACAACCAAGATCATGGCACCTTGCAGTCATTCCTACCCTTTGAACTACTTACTGTGCCAAAGTCTCCATGAATAATTTCTGACAAACCTAATGCCTTTCCATTACTACTTCAAGATTCAAAGTTGTGTTAAGAACAATCAACTGGCTGAGTTTAGTCAGACCCCTTTATTAGTTGTCTTGGAGCTGGGGAAAAGACTATTTGCCCCCATCAAGTTGTTTTGATGGAGAGTGTGGCACTGGCCTCACCTGTGTTGGCTTTTCCATAGTAAAGGAAGTCTTTATTCTGAGCAACCTAAACCAACTATCAGCCAGTTCATTACACTCCTTTGGTTCTTCATCTGATTTATGTAGTATCAAACACACAGTGAAGTGCTCATAATATTATAATGCAAATAGATCTCTAATCTTTCACACATGCAAATAAACACATTAACCCTTTCCCCCAGATGAAGTGTCCAAAGATATCATTATTGCCATTAGCTCTGGGTATCATTTCTTCCTCTGGTGTCATGAATATGTCTCGATATTGTACAAACTATGGACAAAATTGTAAAGTGAACTCTACCAACACAGCCTACATAAAAGAGCAGAGGGTAGAAGAAGAAAGAAAATGGAAATTAGTTAAGACATGCTAATATATGCAAAACCTCCTTATGCTTTCCCAGTTTCTATCAAAACTTATCTGTGTTGTCGTTTCCCCTCTTAACTGTCACAAATTCAAAACACGATGGTATTGACCCATATTAAATTAATATACTGCCCTTTAAAAATTTATGCTCTATTATGTTATGAAATTTCTTGTGGTCTTTAAAGAGTTAAGGGTTTGGAGATATGCAGGAAGTTTATACCAATCAAAGATAAAAGGACATAGTTTACTCCCCTCATCCCACCTCCATACCCTCGTGCACCCCAACTTTATCTAGTGTTCATCTGGGCTCAGGGTTTTTTGTTTTGTTTTGTTTTAAGTTATTGCAGGTTGTTATATCTTCTTCCTGCAACAACTTAAACAACTATACTTTTTTGAAGTTGTTACAACAAGCAAACAGAAAGGACATTCTTGGGGGGG
>NW_007779000.1:2400-3219 GCF_000696425.1 Galeopterus variegatus
GGGCCATAATAATCATATCACATTGTATATTGACAAAATAAAAATTTAACGAAAAAAAAAATAAGTTGTTGCAGGTAGTTGAATATGGTCACTACTAAAAAACAGAGTCTGAATATCTCTCTGATGCACATTCCATGACATATTTAAGAAGCACTGGCCAGAAATTGAAGGCAATATCCTTCTCACATTTGTTTTCCATTATTAATGTCAGAATCATCTACCCATTTCATCTATATCCATCTACCTATTCACCTATCTATCATTATCTATGAATATGTTCACTCTCTTCTTGTTCTTATCTTTGACCTAACTAAATATGTCAAAGATGGTAAGTGAGTAGTAAGAGAATGATTTATAAAAATACAACCAAACCACAGTTCTGTCTCGAATGGTGAGGCTGGTCAGCATATGCAGCTAATTCTCACAGAGGCATTCTGGAAAACCAATGACAAGATTGGGACTCTGGGCTAGCCCCAGGGCAGTCAGCAGTGGTAGACTGCTACACACAGCCTCATGTGTAAAGTTTCCGAACTGACACAAAGCTTAATGGAAATGAACCTTGACGATGTGGCCAATCGAGTGTAAGTGACATCCTGCTCCGCATGCCATGATGATTTTTTCTTTCCTCTCTTGAAGGCATAATGCTTCCTGTGGGAAACCCTGACTTAAAATGCCATCGTGTGCTTAGATGGAAGATTTACCCACCCTGAACAGGATATAAGTGGAATACGGACCCAGAAACAGGTTCTTCCTTATCCTCACACTTTACTCTAATCAACCCAATGAAAAGTGGTTTCATCTAACACAGTGTTGGAATAA
>NW_007779001.1:0-895 GCF_000696425.1 Galeopterus variegatus
AACTGCAAATTTTGAACTACTGGGGGTGACTGCTCCTTAACACGAGTCCAACTCAGCGGCCGTGACATTTATATTGTTCCTAATATGATTCAATATTTGATGTTACCTTCTTTATCATGTAAGGAGATTACAAAAATGGAAGACCAAACAATATTCAGAAAAATTTTTGCCTCAATTCCAAGGGTAAAATTTAGCTATATGTTACTATAGATTCTAAGACTATTTAAAGTTTTATAACTAGTTAAAATGGTTTTGAAGTTAAATATTAAATAGTTATGATCTACTGATTCTAAAAGGCTAGTCCAGGGCAATTTCATCTGGACAATGCTACATTATTAAGGCAAAGAAAATAACATTCAGCCAGACATTTCAATTTCCATTTTTACTTACCTGCGGCTGCTCATTTTCATTTCCATCAGGCCATTCTTGCTCTTTCTCTGCTGTCATTCTAAAGTCTAGTTCTGCTGACAAGCCTATATATTTAGTTAAAAAGTACTACTTAGAAAAATTAAATAAAATATATCTTTCTAAAAACAGACAGAAAATAACATCTATTTGTATTTTATAAATTGAGAATTAAAATGAAGTTTAATCTTTAGCTAAATATTTGCTTCTTTAAAAAATACTTCTAATTATCCAAAACATCAACAAACCACTTGTGAACATACTAGCTGTCATCAGCCTGAAGGCATATAATGAATCTCAAAGATTCATTCGCAAATTCACCCACCAACATAAGTGAACAAATCCATCAGAAACAAAAGAGAATTTAAAAATACAGCAGAAACATAGAAAAGTAAAACTGTACACCATTCTCTACCTCATGCATGTAACATTTTTGGTCCATTATTAATGTTTTCAAAAGTTACTGTTACTTTTTACACCCTTAGCAATG
>NW_007779001.1:2570-3218 GCF_000696425.1 Galeopterus variegatus
GTGAGAATGGCATCTCCAGCAGTTCAGTAACGCCAGAGAAAAGGGAAGACAGGGGAAAGGACTAATGATGGAGAATTAGGCGGAAATCACATTATGAAAGCCTCATGTGTCACTGGAAGATGCTTAGACATGAATGTTTTAAAGAGTGGTTCATGCGTATACTGGCAATGGAGAAAGATCATCCTAAATGCTGTGAGGTGGATGAATTTGAAGGACACATGAATAAATGGAGGAAGATGAGCTAGAAGGCAATTGTGCAAAATAAAGACAATGCAGGCTTGAACGGAGGGAATATTCCAGAAATACTTAAGTTATAAAATTATCAGTGCCCATTATAGAATGAGTTTGTACTAAATAAATAAATGTACAAATCTGGGCCCCTGGAGAACTAGACTCTGCTCACTACAAAAGGTATCAAATGATACATGAAATGACCTACATGCACTGTTTAATTTGCTGACTGTTTGAGTGGTTACAGCTACTTTACAGGTGTGCTGTTCCATGTTTTCCTGTATTGAGGGAACTCAGGTGTTTTGCTTGAAAATTCCTGTTTCTTGGATCTACCGAGCTCATAAAGAAATAAGAGCAACTGCTATAGTGCGCCGCTTGGGAAGCGCGGTGGCGCTCCCGCCGAGGGTTCGGATCCCA
>NW_007779002.1:0-980 GCF_000696425.1 Galeopterus variegatus
TAGTACAAAGGTAAATAAAAGCTGCTAACAGAGCGGGCCATGTGTCATTAGGTTTTGTGGTTCCTGCTTTTTTCCTGCTGCCTAGCTGCTGCTACTGACTCTCAGTTGCAGTCTGATTACCAACACAACAAATATTGAGTCCTTTAGTTCATCAATCATTGCTTATCCTATTTGTGTTATGACTCACACACAAACCCACACTGCAGGGAAAACACTTGCTTTACAATTTATGGTAAAGACATAGGATCTTATTTTAGTTATCACCCAAACAGGTTAGAGACCATAGCTTTCTCCCTGGTTATGGACATTAGCACCTGTTTGACAGCCCAGAGCAGAGTTAATATTTCTACATGGTGCATATGTGTCTCAGCTGGGAAGAGTCATTGCTTAGATTTCTTTTATTCTCCTATTAGTAAGTGAATGCCTAGGCTGGGAAGTAGTCAGTTGTGTATAATCAAGCTGAGAAATGTGTATTGTGCTCTGAAAGTGAGTTGTCTTTAGTAGCAGAAGAAGTCATATGCAGTCTCCTCCAAACATTGGGAGGTCACTAAGTGGGCTGATGCCAGAGTAATTCATCCAAATGTCACACAGAGGAATGATGACTTTGTAAAACAGCAGCCATACCATTCTGCTGGTCTAAGACAAAGGCAACAATAAAAGCAAATTCTCAGTAGTTTCCATTGTCTTGCTCCCCAACTCGTGGTTTGTTCTGTCCTTGGGCTTGATTTAATTCTGCAAAGAACACCCAAAATGTTCTTTTAAAAATATAGATCAGATCATGTCACTCCTCTGCTTAACTCCCTTCCACACTATGGCTTTCCATTTCAGTTAGAATAAAATCCAAAGTTCTTCATCATTCTGCATGACCAGGCTCCTCTGTCTGACATCACCTCATGACCTTTGATGACTATTTTCCCTCCACTCTGGATGGTTTTTATGAATTACTGCTACATAGAAAAGTTCTAGGACATAGTTGGTAC
>NW_007779002.1:2710-3218 GCF_000696425.1 Galeopterus variegatus
AGAACAGATGGCCAACAGGTACCGAACTGGTTTTCTCGGTGGGTACACTGAATGAAAAAGACAAGTCTCTTTAAGACGATAATAAATTCCCCAAATGGGCTTGTGTGAAATATTTAAAGGTTGAAAATAAAGGTTTGGGGTTACTTTGTCCTTAATGTGAAAGGGAGATAAAGGGATAAATGGAGCCACGTGGGCTGCTATTTCAGACATGAACAGAACTGTCTTCTAAATCTGTGAACTTTATAAGAAACTGGATGGACTTTGGAAGCAATGTATTACTGTAGAGTCTCCACTGGTAGCACATACAAGTGCTGATCTACTTATAAAGATCCTTTTGAAAGTGGGAAGCTGAGGTCTCAATCAGAGAGGATCAACCTTCAAGAGATTCTTTTAACTATTAGAAGTAGAGAGATGGTCTCTTCTCTAGATAGGAGGGCATTAAAATAAAATTAATTTTCTTGCCTTCTTTTCTTCCCACACTAAGTACTAGTTCTATTACAGGTCCACA
>NW_007779003.1:0-1046 GCF_000696425.1 Galeopterus variegatus
GCTTCCCATGCATCAGGCTACCATGAGCAATTTGTTGGTTGGTTGGTTGGTTGGTTGGTTGGTTGGTTGGTTGAGACTGTTGATAAAATGACTGGCATTTATCCCAGTGCCACATCCATCCTGGAAACAAGCACTCATGTGTCAGGGCCATCCCACTCTAGATTTAGTTTAAGAGCCTAATTGGGATTCTGGAAGGCAGTCGAAGCTGACCGTAATTAGTCTGCAGAAGTGAGAAAGGCACTGTCTATGTGGTTTTGCTTCTTGCATTCATCTAGCCTTCAAGATCATGCATAAAACATATATGCTTTAACTTTGGACAAAGTTCAGCAGACTGGAGTTAAAGGGAAATTCATCTTGCAGAGAGGTTGTATCCAAGATTACAAAACTGAGCACAGGTGACAAAAAAGGTTTGTTTAAGAGAGGAGGAAAAGATTCTTTAGTGTTTTTATGCCTGCCCTTCTCCTCCTGTCTCAGAAATGGTGTTTAATAAAGAACATTGGGTAAGTGAGTGCTTTATGGATCATGCAAATTATTTTAGAGGAAATAAATGCAGTGGATAAGTTAATCAAAAGAATTTCCCCTGCATCGACTTTTCCCCTTAGCTTTTTAATTAGCTATTTAAGAGCAGCACTCCTGCACATGTCTAAAAATAGATAGAAGCCTGGTCAGGAGAAAAGTAAAGCAATCCATTTTCTCTGTATTTCAATAGAGGCTCAGATTTGTACATTAGTGACATGAATCTGAAAAGTTTGTATATGTTTTTTTTAATTACACACCCGTAATAGAAAAGACATGCCCAGAGGTTTTACTCATTTTAATAGCCTAGTATCACATTACTTTTGCATAGAACTTTGTAGTTTACAAAACACTTTGATATAAATATCCAACTTTTTTTCCTTGAATACAAATAGGTTATATTAACATTAAAAACCCATTGTGGTGGCATCTTGCCTGCATTTGCACATAAACTGGCAGCACCTATCACCTTGGTGATTCAGGGAGTCCAAAGGAAGTGTTTGATCTTGTCTCACAATATTGTGAGTTAG
>NW_007779003.1:2797-3218 GCF_000696425.1 Galeopterus variegatus
TGAGGAATATGTGCTAGATAATCTCTATAATCCCTTTCCAAACCTTTTGTGGTAAGTAATCACATAACTAAAGCAAAAACCAAACAGACAAGAGTAAGATTCTGCTGAAGGAAAGGCATGAGGTCTGGGTATTCACTGAAAAGGGGGGTGAGGGATACCTGGAGGAATATACAAAGCAAAGTGGTCGATGAAATCCCAATGAAAGTTAGAATGAGTAGCTTCTCAGTTTAGGCAAGAGCAGGGTGGACAAAAGCAGCTTGTGGTTGTCCAACTCATGCTGGTGCAGGGGCAGAGAAGTGCTGTTCTGACCAGAGGTCTTCCATGGCTGTAGGAGTTTGAAGAGGGAAAGAATGGAACGGGGAAGGAGAGGATAGCCAGCGTGAAGGAGTTGAATGGGAACAAGGCATTGAGTTCAGAAGTA
>NW_007779004.1:0-695 GCF_000696425.1 Galeopterus variegatus
ATTTGTTTGGTTTTGATGGACATGACAATCTGATTCCAAAATTTATATGAAAATGTCAAGGGCCAAAAGAAGCCAAGAGAATCTTAAAAGAAAAGAACAAAACTTAGACTACTAGATACCAAGACAGGAGTGACTACAGAATCACAGAAAATGAGAACAGTGTGGTATTGGTGAAGGACAGAAAACAGATCAAGAGAACACAATAGCGAGTCTAGAAATGGACCCTGAACAGACGCCATCTGATCTGTAATGACAGTGACACTGAAGTACCGTGGGAAAAGAAAGACGGCTTCCAGTAAGTGGTGCCAGGGCAAGGGGACATCCATAAGGGAAAAAAATGAATCTTGAATCACCTCGTACAATATGCCAAAACCAATTTCAGCTGGATCGCACGTCTAAGTATAACAGCTAGAATCATGAAGCCTCTAGAAGAAACATCTTCATGATGAAGAAACATCTTTATGACCTACGATAAATAAAGATTTCTTAAACCAGACACAGAAAAATTAGCCATAAAGCTTCATGACAACCCAAAGGCTGACAAACAGGACTAAGTTTAAATTAAGAACTTCTGATCATCAAAAGACGCAGTTAAGAGTAAAAGGGAAAGCTGCAGAAGGGAGAAGATATTCATACACATACAAAGGACTCCTGTCTAGAATACGAAGAACTCTAACAAAGCAACGAGAAGGCCA
>NW_007779004.1:1720-3218 GCF_000696425.1 Galeopterus variegatus
ACACACACACACACACACACACACACACGCACACACACTAGAATGTTCACAGCGGGACTATGTTTCACAGTCCTGGACTGGACAAGACCTGAATGCAAGATGGTTTATTCCCACAGGGAGAGTTCTGCAGCATGGGGAGTGACAGTGCTACAGGTACACACACACAGGCCAGCCTCCTAAACAGTGTTGAGAAAAAAGCTGAGGAATGCCTGTTTCATGATCCAGACTAAACTCATCTGTTATGGGAGGTCAGAGCGGTGATCCCAGAGAGGAGGGAGGCGGGAGGGGCACAGGGCTTCTGAGGTGTGTAAGCAGGGGCTTCTTGCCCTGGGTGCTCGTTACACAAGCACGTTGACTTTGTGACAAACACTCAGGCCCTGTACTTGGTTTGTGTGTTGTATGAACATATGTTATATACTTCAGTAAAAGTTCACAAACAAAAACCAATGAGTCCTACCAGGAAACAACCTTCCCTCTGAGGCCCTCCCTGGGCTCTCTCCCCCTCACCTCTCCATGTCGGCCTGAGGACCAGAGACCACAGAGAGGAGCAGTAGATGGCCCTGCTAACTACTTACTGCTCTCTCTCAGTCTTAAATTTTTTTAAAATTTGATGTCACCGTTTTGCTTCTAACAGCCTTGATCTCTCTTCTCTACTTGAGTCCCATGCCTCCCTGCTTTCAAAGGTGTCCAGATCTCTTAGATGTGGGTTTAGCTCAGCTCCTTTTCCTGTCTACCTACTCCCTACTCCATGCCTCACAGGAACCTTCAAACTACATCTTCAACTCTCCCTCCCAAACCTGCCCCTGTGCCCTGGCTCAACTTCCCCTTTTGCCTTCTCCAGGTGTTCCCCACAACTGTCCCTCTTGCCTCTCCACACCCATCTGGGCCCCTGGGTCCCATCGCTGAACACCTTCCCACCCCAGGATCCTCCTCTCAGGCCTCATCACCTGCCTCTGGATGACTGCCTGGAATGACCCGTCAACCTGTCTCCCTGCCCTGCAACCTCCTGCCATCCACCATGCAGCTTGCATGGGGGCCCTTCTGAAATCAGGGTCTGGTCATTTCACTGTTCCACAGAATGCTGTCCACACCCCTCAGGAGTACCCCCAGCCCTCTCGAGTCACACTCCCACCTGCCTTTCCAACTGCACTTTCTGGCTCCCCGGCCCCCATCCCATCCCAAACACACACCCCACCTAACGGAGCCCTGCCGTCCCAGCACGTCACAGTCCCCCTCTGACCTGAGCCTGAAGAGCACCATCTCAGCCTGTCAAAATCCTACCCCGCCTTCAAGACTTAACTCAAATGCCACCTCCTCTCTAAAGCTTCCCCTGTCCCAAGTCAGAATCTATCACTTCCCCCTGGGTCTACCCGATCTGACTCATGTCACACAATCATATCCCAGCACAGCACACTCCAGATAAATCTGTGAAGTGACTGCCCTTCCCACAAGATTGGAGGGCAGGGATCCACTTTACTCAACTTTTTGTCAGAAAGGT
>NW_007779005.1:0-1001 GCF_000696425.1 Galeopterus variegatus
CCTGCTCTGCAAAAATGGATCTAGGTTCTTTAAATACTTTTTCTTTGCCAAAGGACAGAATACTAAGCTTCATTCATCAGTAGAGGGGGAAAAAAATCAGTACAGGATACTGAAAAGACATCATGGGGAGAAGTGGTTTTCTATCCTGGTTCAGATATGCTTTCTCAGAAGGCTCCTAAAGCACAGGTGGCTTCTCCTACAAGCTCTTGCAGGATCCACAGCATCTCCAGGGCCCAGCTCACGCAGCATCCACAACTTTTTTATGGCCAACTTCTGCAATGCACAGCAGCCAGCAGCTTCATTTAACACCCCCCTCTCCAGGAGGCATTGCAGCAGAGTGCCTTGCCTGTACTGAGACACCTCTGCATCAACAGCTTTCCCTGGTACCCTAGAGGATAGATTTCTAGGAAGTTCCAGAGGGTGGATTTCTAGCAACTTCCACCACAGCAGGATCCCAACAACTTCCCAGCCATTCGATGAACCACAGCCATGACTTCTTCAACAAGGGCTTTCTATACACCTGGGGGACAGGGAGAAGGCCTATTTCTTTAGTACCCTACCTCAGCCCTAAGGATAGTGCTGCTCCATATATCTGCCATTCCTGTGTTGTTTGTAGTTCTCTTTACTTTGTAGTTCCTAGCCAATCCCTTGTAACTCCAGTTCTCTGTTATGATTAATAATTCTTTATATTAAACTTTCCCTGTTCAAATTTCTGTGTGGTTTTTCTCTCTCCTGGTTACACCTTGATACAGCCCTAAAATCAGACACTTCCAAAGGGACTACCCTTCGCTCAGCTAAGATAGATATGTCTCTTTAAGATTCACAGAAAGGAAATTTTTAAAAGATGTTATAGTTTCTCTTTTTTAACAGATCACTTTGTCTAAGACAAATTAATATTATTTTTAGAAAATTCCCTTATGATACAGAATGAATAATCCCAATCCATTTAACCTTTCCTCACAAGCTCTTATTCATCTCATTCAGTACTTTTCATTGGTCTT
>NW_007779005.1:2718-3218 GCF_000696425.1 Galeopterus variegatus
GAGAGCCCCCTCACCATGTGATACCCTGTGCCTCCTTGGAACTCTGTGGAGAGTGCCCACCGAGAAGGAGGCCCTTATCAGGTGTGCTTTAGGATCTTTAACTTACCAGCCTCTAAAATTGTAAGAAATAAATTTTATTTCTTTATAATTACCCAGTTTCAGGGGCTTCCAGTCAAGATGGTGTAGTAAATGGGCCCTGGCATCACTTTCTCCCACAAATCAACCAATTTACAACTATTAAAAAATGGGCCCTGGCATCACTTTCTCCCACAAATCAACCAATTTACAACTATTAAAAACCAACAACAACCAACCTGGGGCCCTAGAGCTCAGGGAAAGAGGAGAGACCTACCAAGTTCATGAAGGCAAGAGAAGCCACAATGAGAAAAAGAAAGGACTGCTTCCACCGCTTCAAATCCTGGCAGCTTCAAAGCTGGAGCTGGTGAGTACATGGAGCAAGAGCTGGCAAAAGCCACAGCTGTGCCCTTCATATGAAGTTG
>NW_007779006.1:0-3218 GCF_000696425.1 Galeopterus variegatus
TCAAAAAATCATTATGCACAACACTTCAAAGAACGTTTTGTACCTCAATCTCAGTCTGCCTTTTGGGTTACATGTTTAGGAAAGATGCTTGGTCATAATACCGGCTCACGTCTACCAAGCCCTCCCATGGGCCAGCCCTTGTGCTAAGAGCTTTCCTGATCGCTTCTGACAGTAGCCTTATGGATTGGTACCACAACCACTCTCCCAGAGTGCACCCTCCTCGGCAGTTCAGGTGTTTGAGCTCTCTAGAGCCTCTGAAAAGACTTGCAATAGGCACAGCTGATTTGATGCTCTGTTTCACCCTTGAAGCAACAGATTCCCCCAGAAGGGCCAGAGCTGGCATGGAGACTAACTCAAGCGTGCTGGCTGTGCCCTGGGGCACTTCTGCACAAAGACATACCCCAGTCAGGCAAACCTGACATAGCAACGTCAAAGTCAGAACTGGGAGTAAAAGCTAGATTCGTCTCCCTCTTCTACTCTGGTCTCATTAGAATTTCCAATAGATTTCATGCTTCCAAATGCATTTGCCACACAAAGATGCTCAGAGTTTCTCTGAGCCCTCGTAGACTAGACAGGTGGGGAGGGAGGAGTGGCTGTGATAGGAGGCAGGGCCCTGGGAGCAGGGATGCTTGCAAAGACAGAGCCTTAGGAGTAGGGGAGGCAATCGGGGACAGGAGCCCAAGGGCCGCACATGGGAGAAGATTCCTGCCAAAGTGCCTGTGACCTGGGGCCACCTGCTCCTCCCCAGCTCTGCTCAGTACCCACCATATAGGCAGAGAGAACATCCACTTATGTAGAGTGGTGGGGCTGGGAGTCCCCTCTGGGCCTGCTCAGAGACCCCCTAATAGGGTGGCTGCTGCTTACAAACCCCTTGCCCATCATAGCCACCTCTTTCCTGGTGCCTCTGATCCTAGAAGCAGGTGAGGCAGGGACAGGGGCAGGAACCAGGCAGGTTCCAAGCCTTCACCATTGCAAAGATGAGCTCCAGGGCCACGTGCAGCCCAGGATATCTTTGGAGAGTGTCCTTCCTAGCAGCAGTCTCTGGGAAAAGAAGGTTTATAGGAGAGAGGGCCAGCAGAGGGAGAGTAAGAAGTCACAGGCCAGATGAAAGGGACGGAGAGGAGACTCCACGGAGGGAGCGCGTGAGCCTGCAGCATCCAGCACCAAGGCCAGCGGCTCATTCCCTGTCCTGCTCTCCAGACAGCACACTTGTCCTGTCTCTTCTTTTTCCTTTCTCCCTTTGAGGAGATTCTGGTATGCCCCACAGATAAGTGTGGGCTATTCAGTCCCTTAGGTTCCTAACCTCTCAGCCCCCAGCCCCACATACTCCTCAAGCCATCCTGGCAGACCTGGTGGAAGAGCTATGGCCTTGGACGTCCCATTCCCATCATGACGCCACTGACGCCCTCTTCCTCTCTCTCCACAGGATCGGGCAGTCTGAGTGCTGGCTCCCTTGTCCAGCTCTCCAGAGGGGTCTGTCCCCTTACTGCACAGGGCTTGGTCACTCTTGTTTCCTTACAGGTTCTCTGAGTGTGGTGGCCACATTTTCCAATCTCAAAATCAGGTTCTTTGACATGTGCCCATATGTCATCTGCATGCATATATCTAATACATGTACTGTATACATATGTATACATATGTCTGTATGGATACACAAAGCATGTATTTTGTATTCACTGAGGGCCCCAGGAAACCTAGGTTGCAGGGTTGAGCTTCCACCTGCTCAGGCCACTGTGGGAAGCCTTGTCATTTAGGTTAGATTCATTTTTAGCTCCCTTCTTTTAGTGAGTTTATTTTTCTCCCTCAACTGGAAAATCACATTTGATCAGCTGTAGAGAGCAGTCAGATACTGAAACATTGGGACTTTGCCCAGGAGGTGGCCCCTGCAAAGCTGGTGTGGGTTCTCTGGGGCTAGACCAGACCTATGGGGAGACACACACGGACCACCTATGGAGCCGTGAGTCAGGCGGTCCACAGACAGACACAGATGCCGAGATGGGAATGAGACCAGAGAAAGCCAGACTGTGCTATGCACTAGAGCCACGAGCTTCTGGGATTGGGCTGGTGTGTTCTGTCTGCTCCACTGTCTTTCTCATTCCTCTGCTCTTAATCTCACTTGATGAATGTGGCAGAACGTGAATGAGGTGGCCTCGTCACAGCACTAATGTCTGGCCTTCTGCAATGGGGGCATGCTGCGAATGGGAATGGCGGCCTCCCGGCAGGTGGTGGGCTCTGCCCTCCTCTCCTCCTACTCCCTTCCCTGCTGCCAGTGGGCTCCTGCATGCCTTGGAGAGGAGCAGGGCCACGTGGGGGGCTGTGTCACTAGCTGGTCTTTACCACCATTCCGATCTCTTGGGCACTACTCTCCTGCTTCTCTATAAACACAGTCTCGACAGCGTCTCTAGGTCTGCGTCTCCTCCTGGGGACATGCATCAGTCTACAATCCTGAGGGCCCTCCCATCCAACCTCCTCCAACCTTGGGGTAAGTCCAAAGTCTCCAGAAAACTTGAGCTGCTGCTGTTGCTGCTCGCCTGTGCCCAGTGTCTGAACCTGCTCCACCTGCCCCTTCAACGTCGCCCCCAGCCCCCCACGGTGCACCTGAGGCCCCACAGCATCTCCTTCTTGTGCCCCACAGACTCGTGTTTCCTCAGCTGACACAGGGCTGCTCTGTGGGAGGGGTCCGTGTTCAGACCGGTGAGGGGCATCTGGGTGTGGTTCTTGCCTGCAGGACTCCGCAGACCTTTTTATTCCCCAGTGTGCTTTTTAAGACTCCGATGGGGGCTTTAGTATGAACCTTTTCCTAAAGTTATTAGACCACAGGAAACTTTTCTCCTCAGAATGTCCACCTGATGACACCTCATGAATACAGTTCGGGGAAAGGGTTTGGGAGAAGCCATTTGTTTTTAAACTATGCTCTTCGCTCAAGTTTATGAAAATTGAGTCTAGTGGACATCGTCAAACAAATCATATCAGCAAATATTTCTCGTGCACCTTCTATGTGCAGCGCATCAGGTTGGCTCCCATGTGCTGCACGTTCTTCCATCCAAATTCCATTCTGAGATAAAACTGGGGAGCTTATGGTGAGCTTCTCCCTAAGGTTTACTTCTGAGGTAGGAAGAATTTTATCACAGACGTCCTCTCTGAGTGGAACACAATCATTTACTGCTTCACAGCTACTAAGCTGACATTTAGAATACAGGTGTCACCCAAGAGTGCTC
>NW_007779007.1:0-815 GCF_000696425.1 Galeopterus variegatus
ACTATATGATTTAGCTCTCCCAGTTCCTGTGCCTTTCCTTATAAATTTTAGAATTAGTTTATTGATGTGTACAGAAAAGTTTGCTGGGATTTTGATTAAAATTGTGCTCAATCTCCATATCAACTTGGGTAGAATTGACATCTTAACAGTCTTGAGTCTTCCACTCCATGAACATGGTATATCTCTTCATTTCTTTAGGTCTTCTTTAATTTTTCCCTTTAGTGTTTTGTAACGTTCAGCATAGTAATCCTGCACAAAATTTGTTAGATTTGCACCTAAATTTTTGTATACATATTTGGCTTAAACATCAGAAATTTATTTCTCAGAGTGTTGATGAGTTTCCCCCAAGATCAAGGTGCCATCCAATTTCGTTCCTGGTGGTGAAGGCTCTCTTCCTTATACCTAATTCCTTATACCTAAGTCTTTTATTTCTTTTGATGCTATCATAAGTATTTTCAAAATGTCAAGCTTCAATTGTTCATTTTTGGTATATAGGAATATAATTGACTCTGTATACTGACATTGTATCCTGCAAACCTGCTCACTTACTTCCTAGTAATAGGAATATTTCTGCATATTCTTTGGGATTTTCTACGTAAATAATCATGTCATATTTAAATAGAGGCTTTTTTATTTCCTCCTTTCTAACACACACACACACACACACACACATATTCTTGTCTTGTTACACTGGCAAGGATTTCCATTACAATATCGAACAGGAGTGGTGAGAAAAGGTATTCTTGCCTTGTTTTCAATCTTAGGGGAGAAAGCATTCAGTCTCTCACCATTCATTTTAATGACAGCTGTATGTT
>NW_007779007.1:2903-3218 GCF_000696425.1 Galeopterus variegatus
ATGGATGGATGGATGGATAGATATAATGTAGATATAGATATAAAGGGAGAGAGGTATAGTCCACAGATTTTTGACAAAGTTGTAAGGTAAAAGATAGTTGTAAGGTAAAGAAAAGATAGTCTTTTTCATCAAGCAGTGCTGGTTCAACTGGATACTCATGTGGAAAACTTACTCTGGCTGCAGAGTAGAGAATGTATTACAGGGGTCAAGAGCAGATGAGGGAATACCAAGTAGCAAGCTATTGCTTTCAGGAGAAAGGATGGTAGCTTTGCCTTTAGTAACTTCACTGCTATGAATTTATCATATAGATATAAA
>NW_007779008.1:0-3218 GCF_000696425.1 Galeopterus variegatus
TATTGCAACCATGATGGAAAACAGTATAGAGGTTTCTCAAACAGCTATAGATAGAACTACCATACGTTCCAGCAATCTCACTACTGGGCATATACCCAAAGGAATGGAAATTATAATGTTGAAGGGATATCTACACTCCCATGTTCATTGCAACTCTATTTGCAATAGCCAAAGTAATGAACCAACCTAAGTGTTGACTGATGCATGATTGGCTAAAGAAAAAGATATATATATATATATATATATATACACACATACACACACACACACACAATGGAATACTACTCAGTCTTAAAAAAAAGAATGAAATTCTGCCATTTGCAGCAACGTGAATGAGCTTGGAGAAAGTTATGTTAAGTGAAATAAGCCAGGCACAGAAAGACAAATATCACTTTTCCTCATAAGTAGAAGCTGAGAAAGAAGGAAAGAAACAAAGTAACAAAGAAATATCAATCACAATAGTACATTGAACTTTCAGAAGAAAACAGAATTGCAGTTACTAGAGGTGGAAAAAGTGGAGAGGGAGGGTGATTATGGAGAAAGTGGTTAATGGACACAATGAGTAAGTACTTTTAATAATGATCGATATGCTAACTATCCTGATTTGACCATCACATATGGTACAGAAATACTGATAGTCAACTCCACAGCTCACAAATATGTATAATCAGTTAAGATTCAGTTAAACTTTAAAAATAATAAAAAAGTTATGTGAATGCAGTCTTTCTGTCTTTTAAAATATCTTATAGTACTGTACTGTATTCACTTATTTTGGGATCATGATTGGTTCTGGGTAACGGAAACCACAGAAAACAAAACTGTCCATAATGAGGAGCAACTGTACCATCAATTTTAGTCAATATTTTATTGGAGATTCTAACAAGGTCCATATGTCAAGAAAAAAGAAATAAAAAGATACCAAGATTGGAATAAAAGAAGCAAACTTTCCTAATCATAAATAACATAAACATTTAGGTAAAAACTTAAACATTTAGAAACAACCGTTTAGCTTATCAATTCCTCAGGTAAAAGAATCAAATTTTTTCTATACACTGCTAGAAAACAATTTAAATTAAATGTTTAAATTAAAATTTTGTAAAAACTTACAATACCACTTAGAATGGCATCAAAACATGAAATACTGAGCAACAAGCACCTAAAATTATAAAACATGTCAGAGAAATTAAGAATACTTAAAAAAATACATATCATATCCATGGTTTGGAAGACTAAAATATGTTAAGGTGTCAACTCTCCCAAGACTGGTCAATAAATTTAAAACAGCTTTGATCAATACCAATAAATTTGGGCTTATTCTAAATTAATTATAGTAATATCCTAAATTTAATAGAAAAAGAATAGCAAAATAAGGGAACATATTAAAGGACTTCAAACTTATTATAAAACTAGATTAATCAATGCTGTGGTATTTGCACAGTGATGAACATCTAGATCAATAAGACAGAATAAAAATTACAAGAAGAGACACATTTTATATGCTCCATTTAATTTTTATAAAAGGACCAATGTAGTTATTCAATAATGATAGGAGATTCAGTTCCAGCAATGATACTAGTGCAAATGAATGCACTTTACATATATATTTTTTAATATAATAAAAGATATATATAAAAATATATATAAATAAATATATATGCCTTGATTCCAACTTCACAATAGATATAAAATATTAATTACATTTCTGAAATAGATCTAGATTTTTAAAAAGTTAAAACTCTAACACCTATATAATGGGCAAAGGAAAATATTTTTGTGACCCAGTGGAAAGTAATGATTTCTTAGACAGGATATAAAAAAAAAAAAAAAACATAAAAATAACCTATTATATGTTATCAAATTTAAAAAATTTAAAATTAAGAAAGTAAATTTTGTTAACACAGATTGGGAAGAAATATTCACAATCCCTATTTTTGAAAAGTAATTTTTGCCAAGAACATAAATACATACTTACAACTAAGAATAAGAAAAACAAGCAATAAAAAAAAGGAAAAAGACCTAAACTGATGCTTGATAGAGGAAAATACACAAATGACATTAAAATTCTCAAAATCATTATGCATCAGGAATTGTGTATTAAAAGTTTAATTTTCAAAACTCAAACACAAAGACAGAATCTTAAAAGCAGCAAGAGTAAAATGTCAAGTCACCTGTAAGGGATCCCCTATCAAACTAACAGCAGATTTTTCATCAGAAACCCTAAAGCCCAGAAAAGAATGGGATGATATATTCAAAATACTAAAAGACAAAAATCTCCAACCTAGAATGCTATACCCAGCAAGGCTATCTTTCAGAAATGAAAGAGAAATAGTATATTTCCTAGACAAATGAAAACAGTGGCGGTTCACCACCACATGACCAGCAATACAAGAAATCCTCAAGGGAGTACTGGGCCTGGTATTTGAGAAACAACCATCACTACCATGAATACACAAGAAAGAACAAAACCAACTAGCAGAACAAAAATGCAAATGATAAGGAGAAAAGAACTTTATCTAACCACCTCAAGAAACTGATAAACACGGAAGACAATAAAATGGAAAGAAAAGAACAAAAGATATTTAAAACTTCCAAACATAAATTTATGAACTGCCAGGAGTAAATCAACACCTTTCAATAATAACACTTAATATAAAAGGATTAAATGTTCCACTCAAGAGACAGACTGACTGGTCGGATTAAAATGGTTGACCCAACAATTTGCTCTCTTTATGACAGTCACCTCACCTGAAAAGACACACACAAAGTAAGAGTGAAAATAAGATATATCATGCAAATAGAAACCAAAAATGAGCAGGAGTGGCTATTTTTATATCAAATAAAATAGACTTCTAACCAAAAACTATAAAAAGAGACCAAGAAGGGCACTATATAGTATAAAGTGATCTATTCAGTAAGAAGACATAACAATCATAAATATATATGCACTCAACACTGGAGCAGCCAGATATATAAAGCAAACACTATTAGACCTAAAGAAAGAGATAGACCCTAATAAAATAATAGTTGGTGACCTGAACACCCCTCTCTCGACATTGGAAAGATCATCTAGGCAACAAATCAACAAACACAGGATTTAAGCTGCACTTTAGACGACCCTAATAAAATAATAGTTGGTGACCTGAACACCCCTCTCTCAACATTGGAAAGATCATCTAGGCAACAAATCAACAAACACAGGATTTAAGCTGCACTTTAGA
>NW_007779009.1:0-1174 GCF_000696425.1 Galeopterus variegatus
TTTTTTTTTCTTTCTGTCTTTGTCTGGTTTGGGGATCAGGGTGATGTTGGCCTCATAGAATGAGTTTGGAAGAATGGCTTCCATTTCAATTTTTTGAAATAGTTTGAAGAGAATTGGTATTTATTCCTCTTTAAAGGTCTGGTAGAATTCAGCAGTAAAGCCATGTGGTCCTGGGCTTTTCTTTGTTGGGAGACTGCTGATACTGCCTCAATCTCATTGCTTATTATTGGTCTGTTCAGGTTTTCTATTTCTTCTTGGGTCAGTCTTGGTAGTTTGTATGTACCCCAAAACTTATTCATTTCCTCCAGGTTTCCAAATTTGTTGGTATATAGTTGTTTGTAATAGTCTCTTAATTATTCCTTGTATTTCTGTGGTATTGGTTGTAATGTCTCCTTTTTCATTTCCGATTTTTGTTATTTGGGTCTTCTCTCTTCTTTTTTTGATTAGCCTAGCTGAAGGCTTGTCTATTTTGTTTATCTTCTCAAAAAAACAACTTTTGTTTCACTGATCTTTTGTATCATTTTGGGGTCTCTATGTCATTTAGTTCTGCTCTGATCTTAATTATGTCTTTCCATCACTAATTATGGGATTGGATTGTTCTTGTTTTTCTAATTCTTTGATTTATAGTGTTGGGTTGTTGTTTATTTGAAATCTTTCTATTCTTTAGATGTAAGCTTTTATTGCAATAAACTTCCCTCTTAGTACTGCTTTTGCAGTATCCCACAGGCTTTGGTATGATATGTCTTTATTTTCATTACTTTCAAGAAATTTTTTGATTTCCTGTTTGATTTCTTCTTGGACCCATAGATAGTTCAGTAGCATGTTGTTTAATTTCTATGTATTTGTATAGTTTCCTGAGTTTTGCTTGTTATCCATTTCTAGTTTCAATCCATTGTGGTCTGAAAAGATACTTGAAATAATTTCAATTTTTTAAAAAATTTGTTGATTTTTTATTTGTGACCTAACATATGTTGTAACCTGGAGAATTTTCCATGTGCTGATGAGAAGAATGTATATTCTACAGTTCTTGGGTGAAATGTTCTGTAGGTATTTGCCAGGTATAGTTGATCTAAAATGTAGCTTAAATCCTGTGTTTCTCTGTTGATTTGTTGTCTAGACAAACTGTCCAGTGCTAACAGAGGAATGCTCCTACTATTTCATATTGAGGTCTATC
>NW_007779009.1:2807-3218 GCF_000696425.1 Galeopterus variegatus
TAAGTTATTTCAAAAAGACTATTTTCAGGATTAGAAATTCCTTCTTCTGCTTGTTCTAGCCTGCTGTTTAAGCTCTCAGCTGTGTTTTTTATTTCATTGAGTGAACCTTTTACTTACATGGGTACTGTTACATTCTTTTTTAGGGTATTAATCTCTTTGTAAATTTCCTCCTTCATATCCTGGGTTTTATTCTCATTTCATTATGTTGTCTGAGTATTCTCATATCTTTTTGATTTTCCTTAAGATTGTTGCTCAGAATTCCTTTTCAGTCCTTTCAAGGATTTCCTACTCTATAGGGTCTGGTATTTGAGAATTACTGTATTCTTTTTGTGGTGTAATATTTTCTCAGATTTTCATGTTTCTAGTATCTCTATGTTGATGTCTGGTCCTCTGATAGAACAGTTACTTCTA
>NW_007779010.1:0-605 GCF_000696425.1 Galeopterus variegatus
TGTATGGTGAGAGGTGCATATCTAGTTTAATTCTTCTGCATATGGATATCCAATTTTTATTTTCCTTTATTTTTTTTTATCCTTCATGATAAAGACTCTCAATAAATTAGGTGTAGAAGGAAAATATCTCAACACAATAAAAGCCATCTATGACAAGCCCACCGCCAGTATCATTGTGAATGGGGAAAAACTGAGGGCCTTTCCATTAAGAACAGGAACAAGACAAGGATGCCAACTCTCACCACTTATATTTAACATAGTACTGGAGGTACTAGCCAGAACAATCAGGTAAGAGAAAGAGATAAAGGAAATACAGATTGGAAAAGACAAAGTCAGACTTTCCCTATTTGCAGATGACATGACACTATATGTAGAAAAACCTAAAGACTCTATCAAAAAGCTCCTAGAGCTGGTTAATAACTTCAGCAACATTGCAGGATACAAAATAAATGCCCCCAAATCAGTTGCATTTATGTACTCAAATAAACTAACAGAAAGAGAAATAAAGAAATTAAGCCCATTTACACTTGTCATGAAAAAAAACCACAAAAACCTAGGGATCAATTTGACCAAGGAGGTGAAAGACCTCTACAATGAGAACTACA
>NW_007779010.1:2630-3218 GCF_000696425.1 Galeopterus variegatus
ACACACACACACACCAGTGATGTGCTGGCAAATGCTTCATAAAATGTCTTCCTGGAAGAGGTGTAAAGGCCTTGATTTGTGGTGTTTACCTGATATAAATACCCCAGTAGGACTGATTTCAAGCAACCAACCTGATGCCACTGGACACAGAGCAAAGAAGAGATGTGCAGTATCAGCTACCCAAAGCTGGTACAAGAAAGCTCCAGCACACTCATGTCCTTATCAATATGTGCACACAATATACCTATACCCCAAGTAGGACCTGCAACTCCGATGCCAAACATGCAAATAAAACCACTGTATACCTGCAGAATATACATTCCCACATATCTTTTTTTTTTTTTCCTTTTTGTCTTTTTTCGTGACCGGTAACGGGATCGCAACCCTCAGTGTCACGCCCGCACCGTGCTCAACCAGTGAGCAGACCGGTCTCCATATGGGATCCAAACCCTTGGCGGGAGCGCCACCGCGCTCCCAAGCGCCACACTCTACCGAGTGCACCACCGGGCCGGCCCCCCCACATATCTTGAACACGTTCAACTGCTACCTGCACCCTGAGCTCATGGACAGACCATTTCTTACTACCTA
>NW_007779011.1:0-993 GCF_000696425.1 Galeopterus variegatus
CCAAGTATTAAAGTAAAAAAGAAAAGATGCTTCAAGTACATCACTGTGCGGCCCACTCTCTAATGACACTTATGTTGTTCCTGAATGGACAGCCCTGGGTGGTCAATTCGTAAAAGACCACTCAGTTTCTGATCACCAGACCCCTCTGTTTTCCATCCAGTTCTCATTAGCACTTGCTATATCCAGAAACTGTCTTTCAGCAAGCTACTGATTCTTGCAATTTTAATGCTCCCACATATCTTATTCAAAACGGAAGACGTTAGAGAACATGAAATGTAACAGAATATGTATCAAGTTGTTAATGGTCCTGCAGAAAATATGGTGAAAGAAGAGAGGCACTGGAGACCTGCTATCAGGTAATTTGTACAGTAGTGTAGAATACACACCTATCATGCCATGAGCATCATGCCTGACACTGTGAGATGCCTCAGAATAGGAGAAAACCAGTCTTTGTCATCAAAAACTTATCCTCAACAGGGGAAGTACAAGTACACAAAACTAAACATGGTTATACCTTAAAAAGACAGAGAAGGTTTGTGCTTTCAGAAAGGGATAAAAAACAATTCAGAAATACAGAATTCCAAGAAAAATAGCTCTTTCTCTCTGCAGTGATTAAGTTCAAGTCTGTTGTACATAAAAGGGTGAAAATATAAACACAGCCCGCCCAGAACGCACGCAAGCCTTTTACCTCGCCGATGGTTCCAGTCACATACTGATCGATGGCATTGGAGATTTCTGCTCTCTTCACTCCTGTTTTAAACTTCATCGAAAGCACTTGTGGATGGTGTCTGAGCCACCAGTAGTTTGCCTTGTCTCCTGCAAGTCGTGTGCAGTGTATCCTAGACTGCTGTCCTGCTCCAATGCCGATAACCTGACGAATGTGGACATTAAAATGAATCGCTCTTCCAATGACACATTCTTCTTAAAAAGCCAAGAATTAAAGTGCACAGTCCCCAAATCTATCTATTAACATTGTAAAATCTGTATATTAAA
>NW_007779011.1:1935-3218 GCF_000696425.1 Galeopterus variegatus
CCTGCAGAAAATATGGTGAAAGAAGAGAGGCACTGGAGACCTGCTATCAGGTAATTTGTACGGTAGTGTAGAACACACACCTATCATGCCATGAGCATCATGCCTGACACTGTGAGATGCCTCAGAATAGGAGAAAACCAGTCTTTGTCATCAAAAACTTATCCTCAACAGGGGAAGTACAAGTACACAAAACTAAACATGGTTATACCTTAAAAAGACAGAGAAGGTTTGTGCTTTCAGAAAGGGATAAAAAACAATTCAGAAATACAGAATTCCAAGAAAAATAGCTCTTTCTCTCTGCAGTGATTAAGTTCAAGTCTGTTGTACATAAAAGGGTGAAAATATAAACACAGCCCGCCCAGAACGCACGCAAGCCTTTTACCTCGCCGATGGTTCCAGTCACATACTGATCGATGGCATTGGAGATTTCTGCTCTCTTCACTCCTGTTTTAAACTTCATCGAAAGCACTTGTGGATGGTGTCTGAGCCACCAGTAGTTTGCCTTGTCTCCTGCAAGTCGTGTGCAGTGTATCCTAGACTGCTGTCCTGCTCCAATGCCGATAACCTGACGAATGTGGACATTAAAATGAATCGCTCTTCCAATGACACATTCTTCTTAAAAAGCCAAGGATTAAAGTGCACAGTCCCCAAATCTATCTATTAACTTTGTAAAATCTGTCTATTAAATGGCCTAATCACCTTCCAAAGGCCCCATCTCCTAATACTGTTTCACTGGGGAGTAAGAGGTTTATAAACTACTACTTATACCTTTTACCTCTCTTCAGTCATATTTGACATATGACTTTCTGGAAGTTTCTAGAATGCAAAATAATATTGTTGATGACTTGGGGGTAGGGGAAGAGCATGAAGACAACTACGGTTATTTAAAAGTCTGTGTTTGCACCAGTTTGTAACTTACAGTTAAAATACCAGATCACAGAAATTGACATAATAAGGATCTGACAAGGGTATCCTATAAAGTATTCTAGAACATTTATAGGAACCCTTGTATCCTATAAAAATTCTACCAGATACAAATCTTCCTTCCTTCCTCTATTTCAATGGGTTGAATTCTAAGCACCAGTGACTTTAACGCACAGGTATGTCTTCTGGTTTTAGTTTCTGCAATGAACACCTCCTCAGTGGTCTGCCCAATGGTCCATCCCTTTTTGGGCACTGCTGCTGGCAACTCTGCCAGTTACAAAAGGATAAAACAGACCACGAACAGACGTGCAGCATGCTCCTCCTGGACATCAATAGTGAAGTATCTGTTCTACATGGCC
>NW_007779012.1:0-2008 GCF_000696425.1 Galeopterus variegatus
CCCCCGCCCCGCGGTGCCCCCCGCCTCGTCCCGCCCTCCCGCCGCGGGTGCCCACAGGCTTTCAACAGGCCCTTCCCGGACCCCACGCCCCCGGCCGCCCCGGAGGTGGGAGGCACCACCTGGGGAGGAGGCTGGTCCACCCCTGCACAGAGGTGCGGGCCGAGGCGCGCCCCCTAGTGGTAAAGACCCCCCCCCCCAGGATTCCCACCCTGTAATAGCAGCCACAGTGAGGCGACCTCGCCTCACGACAGCAGCAGCCTCCTAACTCGCCTCCTTGTTTCAGGCCCTTCCCAACTCAGCAGCTAAGGGAGCCTTTAATACTGTAAACTACATCACATCACTTGCACGCTGATAAAAGAAACCTAAACCTTCCCATCTGGAAAGTACACCATCTCCTCACTTCCTTTCTGACCCCACCTCCTATTCCTTCCCCTCCCACTCAACTGCCTTAAAGCCACACAGGTCTCCTCACCTTCCTGTTCCCATTTGCATGTGCTGTCCTTGGCCTGTCAGGCCCTTCCCCCACATACTCCCATGGCTCCCTCTTCACTTCCTGCAAGTCCCTGCCTACATATGACCTCCTCAGAGAGAACTTCCCATCCCACCACTCTACCTAAAACAGCGTCTCTGAGGTCCCCATCCCATTACCCAGCCTCATCTTTCTTCCTATTACTCGTCCCCCTGACATGTCACCTGTTTATTGTTTGTCCGGCTAACAATAATGTTAAGTCCCCAGAAGTGAGCTTTAGTAGGTCTTGGTCATTGCTCCATTCCCCAGGACTGGGATGTAGTAGATGCTTAATAGATATTTGTTCTATGGATTCTTTGAGAATCTTCTATTCTCTAAGAGCCAAGCAGCTCTTCATTCAGCCCACACATGGACCCCCTCCTACTCCAGGGACAGCACCAGCGTGCCACACTTGCCAGCCTCACAGACTTGCCCTGCAGTTCATAGGAATGCCAGGAGTGGACAAGGAGGTGCTACAATCCTCACTGGACAGACACGCAAAATGAGGAGCAGAGAGGGAAAGTGACCAGCCCAGAGTCCACATACTGAACCAAGGCTTCTGTCCCCGGGGTCCAGGTGCTCCCAGGGAGCCCACAGGCTGCCCTCCACGGTCCCATCCCTTCCCAACAGCCAACCTCTGGGAGGGAATACTAAGCCGGGCAATTAGGCACAGGTGAGTCATATGGTCACGAGGCTGCCTCCTGGCTGACTCAGGAGGACAGTCCAGATGGGCACTTCCACCAGCTCAGAATCTGAGTCAAGGACTCTATGGTCCCTGGCTAGGGAGCCCCCAGCTCATTCATGAAACAGTAACCCTCTCCAAGCTCCCCACTCTGTCCCCTGCAGGCTGGGGGGTGGGCAGCAGGATTCCTACCTTCACAGGGCTGGGCTGGGCTGGGGCAGGGGACCAGGCTGCTGCAGTTTCCCTCCCCTCACAAGCATGTGGCCACAGGGCAGCCATCCTACAAGCAGCCATTGTTATCAATCACAGTGACTACTAAGAGTGGCCACCAAATTCTGATGCAACAGGCCTCGGGCTGGACACAGTGGGGACATTGTGGGGAGTATGAGAAAGGCTTCCATAGATAGCAGTCCTGTTGAGAAGTGTTGGGGCCAGTGTGAGTTCTCTTTCTCATACACGGGATGGGAGTGCTCAAAATCTGGACCCAGGTGGAAGAGAAGGAATTGGGGGCCCCACCAGGAAGCCCGTAGGACCTCCTGGGGCACAACACCTCCTGGTGTCCAAACAGGACTTGGCCCTCCTGCCCATCTGATCCCTGGGAGGACAGGTTTCTGGGTGACCCTTCCAAGGGGGGTAAGGGCACATCATCATGTACCCACATCCCAAGCCCACCTTTACTTCTGAAATCAAGCAGCATTGTCTGGACCTCTCCTGAGGGCACACAGCACCTCTTTAACCTCCCTTGCCATGGATCCCCGGGAATGCCCAGCCCTGAGCATGGCACAGAGTGGGCCCTACCCTGCCGTCCCTCTAGCACG
>NW_007779012.1:3010-3217 GCF_000696425.1 Galeopterus variegatus
CTTGTGGGCAGCAGGAGCTCCTCTGGCACTCTGGGCCGTGGGTCCTTCCCCACTCCAGGTCTGGCCACCAAACCTCCTGCTACTCCCGCTCAGAGGCCTTGCTGCGATCCCTCCAGTCTGCAGCCAGGGTAGCCCTAGCAGCCCTGTCAGCACAGACTGCAGACTGAACTGAGAGTCCTGACAAGCTGGGCTTGCTCTGGGGTTGAG
>NW_007779013.1:0-1180 GCF_000696425.1 Galeopterus variegatus
TAGAATCTAAGATGGGGTGAAATTTCAAATGGCATGCGGTGGCATGTTATTAATTCGTAAGGAGATAACGTGGGACCCAGAGGTGGTTGATCTTGTAAACACTAATGTTAATGGAAATCTTTTAAAATGTAGAATTTCAAGGGTTTCTGAGAGGCTTGCAAATTTAACTTTTTTTTTTTTTCCTTTTTGTCTTTTTTTTGTGACCGGTAACGGGATCGCAACCCTCAGTGTCGCACCCGTACCGCAACCGGCAACGGGCCCTTGGCGTCGCGCCCGCACCGCGCTCAGCCAGTGAGCTGACCAGTGTCTATATGGGATCCGAACCCTCGGTGGGAGCGCCGCTACGTTCCCAAGTGCCGCACTCTACTGAGTGCGCCACCGGGCCGGCCCCAAATTTAACTTTTGAAATTCCATTAGTTCTGTTTTTCTAGAGGATTGTGAAAAACAAGGGACAGTAAAATTTCTGGATTAAAGGCAAAACATGTGTTTCTTAATAACTGTACTAGAAAAATGAGTATCTCTGTCATTAGAAAGGTAAGTGGGGATTTTCCAGGCTGCAAAACAAAGTTAGCACTTTGTTTTCGTCTGTTGATCTGTAACAAGGAAATTTTCAATCCACAGTGAAGATAAACAAACAATATCCAGAACATATTTACAGTCCATGGCAGGAGGCATTTTTGTGACGTCCACCTGGAGGGGTGAGGGGCCTTCAAGGTGCTGCTGCCCGCTCACGTCCACGTTCACAGTTGGATTAGGTTGTTTCACTCGCAGGGAGGACATACTTTGGCATTACTTCTAAAATTACCTAGTGAGTTTTGGTTGAATACTGTTGCCAGTTTGCATCTGAAATTACAGGTAATATCATGAAGAGTTTCTGCTGGGCTCCACTGGAAGATTTTTTTGGTGATATCGCTCAGCTGTTCTACGATGTAACGGGCATCATAACTGGCTCCATTTTCTTTTTTCCAAATCAGAAGCTTGTTCTGAGAGTTAATAAAAGCTTCTCTGAATTTCTCCAAGACTAGTGAGATGACAGGACGATTTCTCTAGGTTAATCTTGTTTCTCTGGCATAGCGGTCAGCCCAGACATTACCATGAGGGCCTGGGTCTTTGCAGTTGAGTGACGTTTTATTAGAGTCCTTTTCTTAGACAATAGCAAAGCATCAGAAATGTCTTTGTC
>NW_007779013.1:2247-3217 GCF_000696425.1 Galeopterus variegatus
GGCATCATAACTGGCTCCATTTTCTTTTTTCCAAATCAGAAGCTTGTTCTGAGAGTTAATAAAAGCTTCTCTGAATTTCTCCAAGACTAGTGAGATGACAGGACGATTTCTCTAGGTTAATCTTGTTTCTCTGGCATAGCGGTCAGCCCAGACATTACCATGAGGGCCTGGGTCTTTGCAGTTGAGTGACGTTTTATTAGAGTCCTTTTCTTAGACAATAGCAAAGCATCAGAAATGTCTTTGTCACCCAACTTTTGCAGGTTTTTGTCAAGGTCAGAAGCCTCTTTCTTTCTAAAAGCATTCAAATTTTGTGGATTATCCCCCAAATACATTTATTTTATGCTATCAATATAAACATTTGCTCTTTTGCTTTTTTCCACCTTGCCCATGTGGGAGCAAATATTTTAGTGATCTAAAATGATTTAATTTGTGGGACTGGTCTATATTTTAAGAATGAATTTAAGTCTGTGATAGCATTTTGAAACAGGAACAAATAAAATTAAGTCAGGGCTAGTGAAGGGAATCTCTAAAAAAATTACCAAAAGGTATGTATTTTTTACGTTGAGAGTTAACAATTGTCTAAATACAAAATTACAACAAATTTAAAGATCTTAGCTTTTATTTGTGAATCTAGAATGTCATTCTACAAAATAGGATTAGTGTTCCAATGAGCTCAGCAGAGGAGGTTGGTTGGCTTTATAGACAGAAAAGGAGTGAATAAAGTGGAAACAGAACAGAAAGCGGACTGGGCATTTTGATGTTACTCTCCTTGTAAAGGTTAAAGCAGAGAGGACTTCCTTACCATGCAGCTAAAACTGGCTTGTTCAGAGATTTGGTTATTATTTCTCTCTCTTGATTTCTTGGAAGGTCAGATAACTTAGTTTTGGCTGGGTCGTGTGGAACTTCAGCATGATAACTCCATTTTGGTTTGGTCTGCCAGACCGAGTGCAGGAGCTCGGTCCAAACCAGT
>NW_007779014.1:0-2397 GCF_000696425.1 Galeopterus variegatus
ATAATAAAAATTTCAATTCTATGTATGATGGAGGGCTGTTAAAACAATGTCTTTCATTTGAAAGTGCTTCTAATTTTTCCAGGACCACTTTTTTATCTATGTAATCCTTGGGATGAGAAGGCAGATACTTTTATCCCTCATATGCAAGATGAGCAAACACAAGAGACTTGTGACCGTTTTAGGAAAGTACTAACCGAGACAGGACTAGAATACAGCAATCCCATCTGTGTGCATCAGGTTCTTTTTCAACAAAGAAACCTTACCAAAGAACCAAGAGTACAAAAGAGATTGGAATTAGAAATAATAAACTTAAAAACTTTCATGAACTTTGGGAGCATTTATTAATAAACAATTAATAAAAGTAGCTTGTGATTAGTATATCTATTTGAAAGCTGGCACACAAGGAACCACCACCTGGCTCTGCTGTTTCCTTTTCTAACAAGTAGTCTATAATTGAGACTATGCTCCCTTGCAATAAGCCCATGTTTGTGAGGTTTAGCCAGTGTTTGTGAGGTTTAACATGTCTAAAATTGTTAGTTATTCATCTGCTTTAAGAAAGTTGGCTAAATCGGAAGAACATGCTAGGTCCCCAGGAGTCTATGATTAGGATACCAAGGGGCCACAAGGATTATAGCACGTATGGCAAAGGTAGTTAAACATCAAGTCACAACAATTACCCTAAGGAGAAAGGAGCCAAAGGAGACAAAAGACCTTTCATTATCTAATTTAATCTTCATAGTAACCCTAATCAGATAAATACCACCATGTTTATTTTATAAATGAGGAAGAAATAAAGTCTCGAAGTCACAGGTATTCCTGCTCCAAAGTTTGCTTTCTCTTCTCCATTATAACACCTCTCTAAAGAATTATCTTTCAAATCTTACCCTCAGGAAAGCCAGTCCTGATCACAGCCCAAATAATCACAAACCTACATAAGGTGATGAGCAGTTTTTTCATTCTTTTATTCATTCATTTATGGATTCAGATATTGACTGACTGCCAACAGTGCATCAAGCTCTGAGGCTAGCACTGGGGATAAAACAGTGAGTAGAAATAGACCTGTCTTCGCAGCATTTATAGAACAGTGCAACAGAAACACATTGATTAGAGTCACATTATTAAATATAAATTATACAAAATACAATTTAATAGAAATTGACTCATTCAGGGAGGTCTAGGAAGGCTTCCCCTAGTGACAATGTTCCAAGTAGAAGAGAAAGCATGATGAGTTTGAGGAACTAAAAGTGGATCTATGTGGCCAAAGAATGGAGAACAAGTAAAAACAAGAGGTGAGATGAGGCTGGAGAGAGGAGAGGTATGGAGAGAGCCACACCATGCAGGCCCTTGGAAGCCAAATTATGGCTTTGGCCGTTTATATGAAGGCATTTAAGTGTTAAATAGACGTTAGTATGCATTTAAAAAAACATCACTTTAGCTTCAGTATGGTTATCAGATGGAAGGAGGTAAAATGATGCCAAGAGATCAGTTAGTAGGCTAGTTCTGTAGTCCGGGAGAGATGATGGTATAACCAGCTAACAATAACAGGCACATACAGGGCACTTACTATGCATCAGGCACACCATTCTAAGAACTTTATATAAATTTAATCCTTATAACAACCCCGTAAAACAAACAGTATCATTCTCATCTTATTTAACCAAATTACATACCCCCACTTCATGTTCTTACTTCCCTCATAATCAGTCCCTTGCAAATACCTTTAATTCATTTGCCTCTGCCCCGCCCTTCTTCACACTCAAAACTTCAACACTACTTAATCCAAACGAACGACCTCTCCAGGCCTACACCAAGGCAGCTAAGTGACACTAGAAAAAACAACCACATTGACTGGCATCATTTTAAACTTACCAGCACAAATTTCAAAGAGGTCTCTCAATGCTGCCAGTAATCCTGCTACACTTCCCCAATAGGTTCACTTTCCCACTCTCCGAAACGACTTTCACACCTTTCTCTCTCTCAATAAACCTCCAGACCCCATCAGCTGATGTCTTTGTGACCAAGAAGCAGCATTCAGACCCTCATCTGTCTACCTCCAAATCTAACAACATGCCAGTATTCAGCTTTCCCTACAGTTACAATGAAGAGTCTTTGTTGGTATATATAGTACAACTCTTCATATCTATTATAGATCCAATTCCCTCTCCATATGCATTTTCTCTACTCTCTCTCTCTCTCACACCATCACTTTTTTCTCTTCACAGGCTTGTACCTATCAGCATAGAAACATGCTCTAGAAGAGTGCTACTCAAATTGCGGACCACAAACCAACACTGGCTTACAAACTATTACTGTTATAATTACAGAAATTAAGAGTAAACATTTAGACATTTGTGTAGCAAGTTGATGGGGCCGGCTCGTGGCTCAATCGGGAGAGTG
>NW_007779014.1:2884-3217 GCF_000696425.1 Galeopterus variegatus
GTAGAAATCATATATAAGTAGAACCACATGTAGGTCCCTGACAGATTAGAAAAAGATTAATTGGTCCGACATCACACATAGCTTAAGAAGCCCTCCTCTAGACCAGTGCATCTTAAACTTTAATGTGCATACAAATCAGCTAGGGATCTCATTAAAATAAAGATTACAATTCAGTAGTAGGTCCAGGGTAGGGCCTGAGATTCTGTATTTCTAACAGGTTCCCAGTAATCACATTTGAGAAGATTCTAGAATTTCCCATCTTAAAAAAAAAAATGGGGCCGGCCCGGTGGCGCACTGCTACAGTGCACCGCTTGGGAGCGCGGTGGCGCTCCT
>NW_007779015.1:0-231 GCF_000696425.1 Galeopterus variegatus
TTTTTCTCATTTTGTTGTGTTGTCTAACTGAGTCTTCTTGTATCTCATTTAGTTTCCTTAGCATTGTTGCTTGAGATTCCTTGTCAGTCATTTCAAGGTCTTCCTGTTCTATAAGATGTAGAATTTAAGAGTTATTGTATTCTTTTTGTGGTGTCATACCTTCTTTTTCTTATTTCTAGTATCTCTCCGTTGGCGCTTAGTCATTGTGGCAGAGGCTATCACAGTCTACTT
>NW_007779015.1:1266-3217 GCF_000696425.1 Galeopterus variegatus
ATCCGAACCCTCAGCGGGAGCGCCGCCGCACTCCCAAGCGGCGCACTCTCCAGTGTGCCACTGGGCCGGCCCAGAATGTATAGGATTAGAAGTGATCCCTCTTTTATATTCCTGTCCCTTTTCTCTTTTTTCTTGATAAGAATCTCAAATGATTTGCTTGTTTCATTAGCTTTTTCAGAGAATCAATTTGTGGCTTCATTAATCCTCTCTTTTGTATGCTTGCTTTCTAGTTAATTAATTTTTTTGCAGATGGGTGCTGGGACTGTGGATAAAACACACCCACTGCTGGCAATATCACACAAACAGAAGAGAAAGGGGGATAAATACCATGGCTTTCCCTTCTTCTCCCTTCCAGTTTTCTGCTAATGCCTCCTACTAGCTGAACCAATCCAAAAACCAGATATCAAGCAGGACTAGGGCATGTAGTTCCCTGTAATTCAGAGTAGGAAAGAGAAGGAGGATAGAAAAAGAATAGGCTAATAATAATAATAATAATAATAACAACAACAACAACAACAATAAAAGAAAGAAAGAAAGAAAAAACAGGCAAACAGGACCATAAATTTATTTTGCCTGCTTGTCTTGTCAGTTTCTGAGAGAAGTGTGTCAAAATGTCTCATCACGATTGTGGACATATATATTTCTCCTTCGAGTTCTGTCAATTTAGCTTTTTACATTGAGGGCCGTATTATTAGGTGCCTAAAAATTTAGAATTATTATATCTTCTTGGTAAATTTAACATTTTATCATTATGAAAAGTTTTCAATCTCTAGAAACTCTACTTGCTTTAAAACCCATTTGTCTGAAATTAATATAGCTGTACTAGCTTTCTTTTGGTTAGTGTTTGTATGGTATGTATTTTTCATCCTTTTACATTCAACTGTCTATATCCTTAAGTTTTGTATATATCTCTTATTAACAATACATAGCTGTGGGGGTTTGAAATCATTTCACGTCTTTGTTTTTCAAATAAAGTATGTAATCCATTTATATTTCATTTAATTATTGGTATATATGAGTTTAGATCCAGCCTCTGACTATGAGTTCTGTATTTGTCTCAGCTTTTCTAATCTAACACCTTTCCTCTCCTGTTTTTCCTTGTTACTGATTAAGTATAGTTTATTATTTTATTTTTTGCATGTGCTAATTTGAAACTTTTTTTTTTAGTAATTTAACAGTTACCCTAAAAATTACAATGTTTATCATCAACTCATTAAGTCTAATATGAATTGATACTTTAATTTTCCTGCTGGACAATGGAAGGAACTTAGAACCCTTTAACTTCATTTACCCACTTCTGACCTATGTGCCATTGTTGCTTTGTGCTTTAATTGTGCATATACATACAGTTTTTAACCAACAAAACATCATTGCTATCATTTTATGTTATCAATATACATTTATATTAACCCACATTTTTCCATTTTTGTTACTCATTATTTCTTTCTGCCTCTCTGGCCTTCTCTGTTGGTATAATTTTCTTTCTCCCTGAAACATAACCTTTACAGTTTTATTTGGTTATGGTATGTAGGTAACAAAGTACCCCTGTTTCCGAATTCTAGTCTTCACTTTTTTCTCTTCACCCAACCTCCCAACACCACAGAACAAAAGCCCAAGTGTGCAGTAATAGCAATACAGAAGCAGCTTTGGTGCTCTAATTTTATGCTCAAGACACAGAAAAATTTGATCTCAGTATTTCCCTTTATGTTTTCAGTTCAATGCTTTTAAGGATACAGATAGACAGATTGATAGATAAATAAAGGTAGATAAATACAAATACATATATATATTTAAGCACTTTTTGGTTATTTTCATCATAAGGTTGATCCAAATAAGTTCACTTCCCCTACCAGATATAAAGAGGTCTATTTCTTCATTTTCCATTCTTTGTTTTTTCCCCTTCTTTCTTTCTCTTCTTTTTTTTTTTTTTTTTTTTTTTTTTTTTTTTACA
>NW_007779016.1:0-289 GCF_000696425.1 Galeopterus variegatus
GGCGCACTGTAGCAGTGCGCCACCGGGCCGGCCTCTGAACTATACTTTTTGACATTTATTTCCCTATTTGTAACTCATTTGCTTATAATGCTATTTCATGATTTGTTATTTTTAATATTTTTCTAATGATGTTTTCTTATGGGAGAAGAGGATTTAGCTCTCTTAATCTAGTACTCTAATTTATCCTTCTCCATTCTTCCAATATATTTACATCAAAAATTTTTGCTAGGGCCGGCCCGGTGGCGCACTGCTACAGTGCGCCGCCTGGGAAGCGTGGCAGCGCTCCCGC
>NW_007779016.1:1144-3217 GCF_000696425.1 Galeopterus variegatus
GGGTTGCGATCCGTTGCCGGTCACAAAAAAAGAGACAAAAAGGAAAAAAAAAAAAAGAAAAAAGACAAAAAGGAAAAAAAAAATTTTTTTTGCTAAAGTCATAGTCACTGCTAACTTACTGTTTCATAGATATCATTCACTTATGATCTGTGTAGTATATTATTTTCTTATATAATTTCTGGGTTTTCCTAAAGTTAATAATTGCCCAGTTTTTAAAAATTATTTTGTTCATGTACTTAAATCTCCTTCTAATTCTTCCATTGGTTTTTACCATTCAATATTTTTTCCCAAAAGAAAAAAGTTTTTTCCCAAGAAGATCAGGCATATTGATCAGTCTATCAGTTTTGTATCTTCCTGGAGACCCCTCTCCCAGAGTCCTCTGGCCTTCTCTCCACTCTGGATGGGTCACTTAGGTTTGCTGTGCACTGCCATCTTGAGACTCCCCTTGGCTGTTTTTCTGGGTCAGGTCCCTTATTTTCAGAGTCTCCTACTGTCTACATTTTTTGCTCACCTTCTTTCTGTAACAATACATCTCCCAGGAACTTCATTAGAATGTTCTAGTTTGTACTTGTCTGAAAATGTCTTGATTCTACACCCACCCTTGGTTTTTCCACTTATATATGTGGCTGGGTTTTAAGTTGTGTTCCATCCGACTTCTGAGCTATTACTCCATTTTATTTTTGTTTCTAGAGTTCATGTTGAGAAGTCTAGCACTATTTTGATTTTTCTTTAAATATGACATGTCTTTTTCTTTCTGGAAACTTTTAGGATCTTTTCTCTATCACCAGTATTCAGAAATATCATGGTACGATTGGTCTTTTCAATCTAGAAACTTGTTTGTTTGAGGCTTGGAAATTAACCTCATGTTATGTATTATGATGATTATGTCATAATTTTAGTTTTCTGTTCTTGTTTTCTGGAACTCCAATTAGTCAGATATTGGATCTTCTGAATTGATCATTTAATATCTTCATCTTTTCTTTCCTGTTTTACATTTCTTAGTTTCTTTATCTTAAAACTCTTGGGGGAAAAAAATTTTTTTTTTATATACTCCTCCTTCCTTTTTCTTTTTTTATTTTTAACATGGCATCCTGGTCTTTTTTGCCCCTGTACTTGATCTCTTTGAGGATATTATTGAGTTTTTTTGTTGTGTTGTTTTCAACAAATATTTATTGAGCAGCTACTGTGTACCAGACAGTGGTCTAAGCACTTGAGATACACCAGTGGACAAGATAAACAGCAAAAAAAAGACAGGCCACCCTGACTGGATGACTACCTGTTTTCTACCCTAATATACAGTTACCTCCTTCTCCTTAAAAATAGATCTCCAAGTTTTAGCTAGACAGAAAACTGTTTGATAAAAGGCTACATTCCCATATGGTATTTTGGGAGGTGAACTGGCGCTCCCTCCATTTAATTCAGCAAACTTCTTTTTTTTTTTAAACTTCTCTATTTTAACCTGAAGTGTGGACTTCACCCTCGACTGAGTCTGGTATCTTCAAGCCCAGAACTGCTCTGGATTTGTTTTATGTGCCCTGTGAAGCCCTGAGTGATCTGGTTCTCTGTTGACTTCTCCATCCTCACTTTTCATCACTGCCCGCCTCTCGTTCCTAAACTTCTTTTCACACTGAACTTCTTTTAGTTTTTCAGCCTTGTTTAGCTTTAAGGCATTTGTTCCACCTTAACCCAGGTAATTTCTAGTCCTTCAGGTTTTTGTGCTTAGGTCATTAATTTCTATTAATACCTATGTATACATATGCATACATACGTGCATACACGTATGTGAGTACACAGCCAGTGAAGGTGTGGACTCTTCTCTGCTCTGTTACACTCCCTGTCAACCCATATCATGCTCTTGTCACATACTGAGATTGTCTGGCTACCCCATAGCCGGCAAAGTTCATGGCTGCGGAAAGTGCCTATTCTGTGCACTGCCTGGATGCCCCATATCACGGACATACAGCAGGCTCTCTAATATCTCCTTAAGGAATGAGCGACAACTTCTTTGAGCCCTGAACATTTTGGGTGTGACTTTTGGACAAATAACTTATCTTTGCCTTTTTTTTTTTTTTT
>NW_007779017.1:0-3216 GCF_000696425.1 Galeopterus variegatus
GATGTCTCCATTTATTCATTTAGACTTTTCCTTTTTCCTGCCTAAAATCCAGTCCTGAGCTCCATGTGCGAAGCAATCATCCTGCAACTGTTGGGCTCAGAAAACAATGCCGCAAAATACAATGCTTTGGCATGTTGACTGCTTTGAGCAAAGCAGATTGAAAGGCTTCAGAAATCATCCTCAGAACCAAAGGCTCTCTCTGATCTTTTCCTGCCCCATCTCCCTTCCTTCTGGAAATTCAGGGAGGGGCTCTCCCTAAAGTACTCTTATCTGACTGTGGAAAGCTTTTCTAAAAGAATGCGATTGTCTTAAACCCTCTCCTTAGGAATTTCATCAAAAAATTAAGGACAATTAATCACTGGAGAGATTAATGATTGTTATCACACCCAGACAGGCTATCACCTATTCCTCTCTTGGTTGCTCCTGGGGGCTGTTTCAAGACAACTTTTATTACCTGCTGGACTATCTGTATAACAAGACAATGCTTGTCTGTGGTGCAGTTCCACCCCTCACCTTCCCATAACTTCCCATAATTTTTTTTTTTTAAATTTGTTTTTTGAATTGAAACATAATTGCTTATACATATTTATGTGGTACAGAGTTGACTATCAGTATTTGTGTACAGTATGTGATGATCAGATCAATATTGGCATCTTCATCATTACAAATTGTAATTATTCTTTGTGTCCCTTACCCAATTACACCCTAAACCCCTTCCCCTCCCTTTTTCCTTTTTACTAGAGGTCCTTTCTACTAGAGGTCTACAGTTATTAGGTCTGTTCTCTCCTTCTGAAAGTTCAATGTTTTATTATGCCCTTTCTTTCTTTCTTTCTTTCTTTCTTTCTTTCTTTCTTTCTTTCTTTCTTTCTTTTTCCTTCTTTCTTTCTTTCTTTCCTTCTTTCTTTCTCTTTCTCTTTCCTTCCTTCCTTCCTTCCTTCTTTCTTTCTTTCTTATCCCTCCCTCCCTCCCTCCCTGTCTCCCTCCTTGCCTGCCTCTCTCTCTCTTTCTCTCTCTCTCTCTTCTTTTCTCTTACCTCCCACTTATGAGTGAGGACATGCAGTATTTCTCAGTCTCTGCCTGGCTTATTTCATTTACAATAATTTTCTCCAAGCTCATCCATGTTGCTGTGAATGGCAGAATTTCATTCTTTTTTATGGCTGAGTGGTAGTATACCATTGTGTATATATACCACATTTTCCTTATCCAGTTGTCCATCGATGGACATTTAAGTTAGTTCCATATTTTGCTATTATAAATAGAGCTGCGATGAACATGGGAGTGCAGGTGTCCCTGTGACATGATGATTTCCATTCCTTTGGTTTTATACCCAGAGGTGGGATTGCTGGATCGTGTGGTAGTTCTACCTCCCCCAGAGTCCAGAGGGACTTTATCCCAGGCTGTTGTCTGTTCTTTGAGCCTATTCATTTTCCCTAAAAATTATTTACTCTTCCTCTAAAATTGCCTTTCCCCTTATGAAAAGGGTGCTATTTAAGCTTCAGTCACAAGTCCTTTTTTTGAATGTCATATTTTCTGTGGCTCCTGTGCACACTTGCATGTTAATTAATATGTATGCTTTTTCTCCTGTTAATCTGTCTGTCATCAGTTTATTTTAGCAGATTTGATTATTGAGTCTTCTGAGGGAAATTTGACCTTCCCAATGCAACTATAAAAAAAAATCTCATAATATGGATGCTGAACAGGAAGAGACAAGTAGTATAGGTAATGAATAACATCCTCTAATGCAAACACAATATAGTCCCAGGGAAAGCAATCTCCCTGAGGTTAATTTTAAATGTGGGTAATGAATGTGAATGATATTCCCAGAAGGAAAATTCATGAAATGTGAAGTAAAATGGGCCATGGAAATCTTCCTAATGAAACGAACTAGTGTTGGGAAAATAGAATAGTTTATTCAGGCCCCCTTGCCTTAGGTCTGGTTGGGAGTGATGCAGTCAAGTTAGTGTGCATGCACAGTGCCATTACCTGGCTGGCATTGACTGCCTCAGGCATCTACCTTGCACGGCCATGTGGCAAGATAATTGGTAATTGGGGCATGAGAAAGAAGTAACTCTTTTCCATGTCACAGAACACTTCCCCTTAGCCAGTCCAGGAAATGATGAAGCTGATGCCTTGGCTAAGGCAAGATGGCTGGAGAGTGCCCCAGCTACTGATGTAGCCCAATGGTTACATTGGTGAATGCAGCATGCTGGCAGCAAAACCATGTGGATGATAGCTCAAAGATAGGCCCTGCCTATAAAATGGGAAGATGTAGTGAATGCCTGTTGTGCTTGTCCAGTGTGTTCTCAAGTACACACCACTGGCAGGTGCCCCATACAGATAAACAAATAACTTGAGGAAGGGTGCCCCTGACTCGATGGCAAGTGGACTTTGTTAGACCACTGCCAAGGTTAGAGAATTTCAAATACATCTTCATAGCTGTTGATACAGCTACTGATCTTCTGTTTGTATGGCCTTCTACAGCCCCAGACCACAGAAACACTGTGGTAACCAACAAAACAAACCTAACGGCTATGTATGGCTGGCCTGTAGTCATAGAGAGTGATAATGGAACCCACTTTACTGGACATGGGATTTAGAGGTGGGCCTCTCAGTTGTCCATTCAGTGGAAGTTACATGTGCCATATCATCCCCATGCAGTGGGAACAATTGAATGGTACAATGGTCTTTTAAAAAAGGGACTAAGATCTTCAAAAATGGCGATGGGTCTGGAGCGCCCGCGTCAGGAAACAGCGCGATCCTGAGAGCTGTGTGCTGTGATACCAGAGTATTGACTGCATTTCCAAGAGCAACAAAGGACGAATAAATCTTTCAACAACGATCCTACATCGACAAACAAGCGGCAGCGGGTTCGAGGTTTTGGGGCCGACACTGAATGTCTTCTCTGTAAGAGGAGTATGTTGTTTAGCCAAAGAGATGGAATGGTGTATACATTGTTATTTGCCTACCGAATAATAGTCTTGTTCCTTTGCTAGTAAAATCCGTCTAACTGTGTCAAAGATAGCAAGGTTTTGTATAAACATTTTGCATCTTCTGCCTCAAGAGCTTAATCACAAGTGATCTGCAGGGATGGCAATTGATCAGAAGTTATGGAAATAGAAAGGTGAAGATGTTGAAGAAAAAGCACAGACAAACCAAAACCTACTTTACCTCCGTATCTATCCCTCATTCCCTCTAACCAAATACGATCTGAGTGTG
>NW_007779018.1:0-810 GCF_000696425.1 Galeopterus variegatus
AAAAAAAAATCCTAAAGTTTATACGAAACCAGGAAAGACCCCAAAGCAATTTGAGCAAAAAGAACAGAGCTGGAGGCACCACGCTACCTGACTTTAAAATATGCTACAGGGGCTGGCCAATTAGCTCAGTTGGTTAGAGCATGGTGCTGCTAACACCAAGGTCCAGGGTTCAATCCCTGTACTGGCCAGCCACTTGAAAAAAATGCTACTAAACTATGTAACCAAAACAGCATGGTACTGGCATAATTACAGATACATGGGCCAATGGGACAGAATAGAGAATCCAGAAATAAATCCATGTATCTAAAGCCAACTGATTTTTGACAAAAACACCAAGAACACACATTGGGGAAAGACAGCCTCTTCAATAAATGGTGTTGGGAAAACTGGATATTCATGTGTGGAAGAATGAAACTAGACCCTTATCTCACCATATACCAAAATCAAAATGGATTAAAGACTTAAATATAAGACATGAAACTATAAAACTACTAGAAAAAAACATGGGGATAACACTTCAAGATGATGGTCTGTGCAAAATATTTATAGAGGAGACTTCTAAAGCATAGGCAACAAAAGCAAAAATAGACAAATGGGACTATGTTAAACTAAAAGCCTTCTGCAGAGTAAAGGAAACAATCAACAGAGCAAAGAGACAACCTTCAGAATGGGGGAAAATATTTGCAAACTATTTATCCAGCAAGGGAGTAATATCCAGAATACACAAGGAACTCAACTCAACAGCAAAAAAGCAAAAGATCTGATTAAAAAATGGGCAAATGACCTGAACAGACATTTCTCAAAAGAAAA
>NW_007779018.1:1749-3216 GCF_000696425.1 Galeopterus variegatus
CAGTTAGAATGGCTAATATTCAAAAGACAAAAATAGCAAATGCTGGACAGGATGCAGAGAAAAAGAAACTCTTGTACACTGTTGGTGGGAATGTATATTAGTACAGCCACTATGGAAAACTGTATGGAGGTTCCTCAAAAAAAATTAAAATAGAACTACCATATAATCCAGCAATCCTACTCTTGGATATTTACCCAAAGGAAAGGAAATTAAGTACACCAAAGCGATGTCTGCACCATCATGTCTATTGCAAATAGGCAAGATGTGAAATCAACCTAGGCATCCATTGACAGACGAATGAACAAAGCAAACGTGGTATATATACACAATAGAATACTACTTAGCCATAAAAAAGAATGAAATGTTGTCATTTGAAGCACCATGGGTGAGCTTGGAAGACAGTATGTTAAGTGAAATGTCAGGCACAGAAAAATAAATATTGCACGGTCTCACTCATACGTGGGAGCTAAAAAAAAAGTTGAGCTCATAGAAGTAGAGAGTAGAACTGTGGTTACTAGAGGCTGGGAAAGGTAGGGTGAAAGGGGATAGGGAGAGGTTGGTTAATGAACATGAACTTACAGCTAGGTAGGAAAGATAAGTTCTAATGGTCTGCAGTAGTACTAGGTGACAATAACTAACAATAAATTATTGTTTGTTTTCAAATGACTAGAAGGGAAGGACTCACGTGTTCTTATCACAAAGAAATGATAAATTTTTGCAATGATGGATATGCTAATTACCCTGATTCGATCATCACACATTATATACATGTATTAAAATATAACTCTGTACTCCCTAAATATGTGCAATTATTACATGTCAATTAAAAAATAAATTTAAAAATAAAATAAATATTTTAAATTCTTGAATTCTCTTCTGATTTACTCAAAATGTGAGATCAATGACCTTGCCCTAACTTCAGTCAATTTCCCAGGTATCTACCCTTTAAGAGAAGTACTTCCTTCCATAAAGTAATCTCACTTCCTGTCCTACCATTGGAGAGAAGGTAAATTCACGGTTCTCACACAATTGACCTTTATTTTTAAAGACTGGGGCTAGAAAGTTCTTTCCTTCATAATGTCATCTATATCTCTCCATTCCCTAATAAGAGAGAGGAAACAATTTTCTCTCTTGTTTTGTTTGTGTCACATTCATTCTGAATTTAAATATATTTTATCTTTGACATACCCTTGTATTACCCTTTTTACTTAATGAGCAAGATTACAAGGATAATATCTGGCCCACCTCAGATAAGAATTTTCAGCAACTTTATGAAAATACACTTGCTTATAATTAATATAAAAAGTGCAAATACACTGCTGATGGGAATATAAAATGATACAACCACCTTGGAAAAGTGTTTGGCAGTTTCTTAAAAACTTAAACATGCACTTACTATATGACCCAGCAATTCCATTCCTACGTATCTATTCAAATGAAGACAAATTTCTGTCCAAAACTTTCACA
>NW_007779019.1:0-1150 GCF_000696425.1 Galeopterus variegatus
TTTTTTTTTTTTTTGATTTCACATTTACAGAAAAATTGCAAAAAATAGTGCAAGGAACTCCTTTGTACTTTTCCCACTTTACTCACATTCACCAGTTGTTTTCATTTTTCCTCTTTTGTTTTAACATTCTTTCTCCGTCCCTTGCTTTCTCTGCATATATGTGGCTGTCTTCTGTGTCCTTCTGGCGTACCTCCTTGACTCTCAGAGCACCACTTTAATGTCTGGCACTGTGGGATGGTCCAGGCTTGCACTGCATTTCTCCTAGCTCAGTCTTGCTACAACTCCGTTCCCAGTACCTTCCATATGGGCAATGGTTCTTAGAAAGCCAGACTGGGTCCCAGGTGTATTTCTAGCTTCCATACCTTCTCAGTGAACAGAACTCAGAAATATATGTATATCCATCTATCTGTCTATTAAAATGATGAGCTCATACTGATGCCTCCAATTTTATCCAACATTCAGTACTATATGTCTCTCTCTATATACTCCCTTCAAAACAGTGAGAAACCTGGTCCCCATTAACCTCAATGTATTTTTACATTTGCTCAAACTTAGCAAACACAGAAAATAGTCTCAAAATTGACTATAACACTAAAAAAACAACAAATTTTGTAACTAGAGTTTAATATTTGTTTACAATTTCCTGTTTGTTTCTTTGAGATAAAATTTAATTACAGTAAAATGAGCAAAGCTTAAATATAAAATTTAATGGGTTTTGGTAAGTGCATACATTGTTAAGACAGACATTTCTATCACCTTAGAAAGTTACCATATGGCTGTTTTCAATTAATACCCTCACCACCCACAGAGGTTGACAGTGTTTTGATTTTTTTTCACCATGGATTAGTTTTGCCTGTCCTAGAATATCTAATAAATGGAATCATTCACCATGCAATATTTGAAGCTGGTTCATTTGCCAACATGATGTGTGTGAGATGCATCTATTTGTGCATGTGTATTAATAATTTTTTTCTTTTTATTTCTGGGTAGTATTTTTGTTATATGAATTTACCACAAAATAGTTATCCATTTTCTATTAATAAACACCTGAGCACTTCCAGTTTTTGTCTTGTGTATAACACAGTTCTGGAAGCTTTTGTATAAGACTATTTTCAGATGTGGGATTTCATTGATCTTGAGTATATACCTC
>NW_007779019.1:2489-2722 GCF_000696425.1 Galeopterus variegatus
TATGTTATTAGGTGTGGTGAAGGTTTATTTTATTTCATATATGTTTGCAGTTGTCTCATGAACATTTGTTTAAGAAACTTTCCTTCCTCATTAAAATGCTTTGTCAATCTTTGTCAAAAATTGATTGATCTTGGGCCAGCCCGGTGGTGCACTGCTACAGTGCGCCGCTTGAGAGTGCGGCAGCGCTCCTGCCGAGGGTTCGGATCCCACATACAGACCAGTTCCCGCTCACT
>NW_007779019.1:2765-3216 GCF_000696425.1 Galeopterus variegatus
AAAAAAAAATTGATTGATCTTATAATTGTTTGTCTATTCCTCGGTTCTTTATTCTATTCTGTCCTTTCATCTATTTTTTTTTTTATTCTTATACCAATAGCACAGTATCTTGATTATATATTTTTACACAATGGCTTGAAGTTCCTCAATTTTTGTATGATTGAATGTGTCTTTTTTCATTTTCGTTTTTAAAGGATGTGTTCTAGCTTTCAGTTGGGTCCCCCCGCCCAGTCTCTTTTTTTTTCATAATAAGAAGGCTGTTCCTCATATAATTACTCCTCTACATGTGATATGTACTTTTTCATTGGTGGTTTCAAAATTTTACTTTGCTCTCTGGCTTTTTGTACTTTGACTATATTTCTTTTCATCTCTTTTGCAGTTCACTAAGCTTCTTTGATCTATAAGTTTCTGCTAATCACCAAATCCTTTAAATTATTGACATTATTTTTAT
>NW_007779020.1:0-3216 GCF_000696425.1 Galeopterus variegatus
ACCCTCAGTGTCGCACCTGTACCGGACCGGGACCAGCAACGGGATCGCAACCCTCGGTGTTTTGCCCGCACCTTGCTCAGCCAGTGAGCAGCTGGTCTGTGTATGTGGGATCCGAACCCTTGGCGGGAGCACCGCCGCATTCCCAAGCGGCGCACTGTAGCAGTGCGCCACTGGGCCGGCCCTACAAATTGAAGGTTTTTGGCAACCTGTGTCAAGTCTATCAGGCTTCGTCTTGGAAAACAGCATGTGCTCACTTCTTATCTCTGTGCCACATTTTGGTAATTCTTACCATATTTCACACTTTTTTATTTTTGTTATGTATGTTGTGGAGATCTGTGATCAATGATGTCTGATGTTAGTCATGTCATTATTGGGGGGCACCATGAATCATGCTGACATAGGAAGGTGAAATCAACCAACAAATGTGTGTTCAGACTGCTCCACCAGTCAGCCATTTCCCCATCTCCCACCTTCTCCTCAGGCCTCCTTATTCCCTGAGACACAGAAATATTAAAATTAGGCCAATTAATAATCCTATAATGGCCTCTAAGTGTTCAAGTGAAAGTAAGAGTCACACATTTATCACTTTTAATCAAAATCTAAGCATAATCAAGCTTACTGGGGAAAGTATGTCAAAAATCAAGATAGGCTGAAAGCCAGGTCTGCGAATGAAAAAGATACGTTTATTGATATTGTAGAGGTAGAGAATAGAGGGCTACCAGAAACTAGGTGGTGGAAGGGAGTGGAGATGACAGAGGACTGATAGAGGTTGTACAAAATTACAATTAGATAGGAGAAAGAAGTTCTGCTGGACTATTTCATGGCAGGGTGATTATGGTAAACAGTATTGCATATTACATAATAGCCAGAATAGAGGCTTTGCAATGTTCTCTCAGTAAAGAAATGATAAATGCATGACGTGATGGATGTGCTACCTTCCCTGAACAGATCATTATAACTTCCCTGTACAATATACACATGTATCAAACATCAAGTGGTACCCCATAAATATGAACAATTATAATGTGCCAATTAAAATAAGTTAATTATTTGTTATAATCCCTTTTTTCTTTTTTTACTTTTCCTTTGGTTGCCTGTGCTTTTGGAGTCATATTCATGAAGTCTGTACCTAATACTACTTCCTGGAGTGTTCCCCTGTGTTTTCCTTAAGAAGTTTTTTTTTTTTTTTTCCTTTTTGTCTTTTTTACTGACCCATAATGGGATCACAACCCTCAGTGTCATGCCTGTACTGGGGACCGGCAACGGGATCACAACCCTCGGTCTTGCGCCCACACCGCGCTCAGCCAGTGAGCGGGAACTGGTCTCCACATGGGATCCGAACCCTCGGCGGGAGCGCTGCCGGGCTCCCAAGCAGTGCACTCTCCAGTGTGCCACTGGGCCGGCCCAAAATTAGATATATTTTCTATTTTTTTTTTGTCCTTTTTTGAGACCGGCCACACCGTGCTCAGCCAGTGAGCACGGTGAGCACACCGGTCATCCATATATAGGATCCGAACCTGCGGTGGGAGCGCTGCTGTGCTCCCAGTGCTGCACTCTCCTGAGTGTGCCACGGGCTTGGCCCTCCTTAAGAAGTTTTATTGTTTCAGGATATATATTTAATTCTTTAATCCATTTTGAGTTGATTTTGGTATATGGTGAGAGGTACAGGTCTAGTTTCATTCTCCAACATATGAATATCCAGTTTTACCAGCACCATTTGCTGAAGAGGCAGTCTCTTCCCCAGTGTGTAGACTTGCTGTCTTTGTCAAAGATCAGCTGGCTGTAGGTATATTCGTTGATTTCTGGGTTCTCTATTCTATTCTATTGATCCATGTGTATGTTTTTATGCCAGTACCATGCTATTTTGGTTATTACAGCTTTGCGATATAGTTTAAAGTCATGTAGTGCTATGCCTCCATCTTTATTTTTATTATTTTGCTCAGGATTGCTTTGGTTATGTGTGGTCTTTTGTTATTCCATATAAATGTCTGGATAGTTTTTTTTTTTTTTTTTTTTCATTTCTGAGAAAAAATATCATTGGAATTTTGATGGGGATTGCATTGAATCTGTAGACCACTATAGATCATATGGACATTTTCACAATGTTAGTTCTTCTGATACAAGAGCATGGGATATCTTTCCATCTTCTTGTGTCCTTTTAAATTTCTCTCAACAGTGGTTTGTAGTTCTCTTTGTAGAGGTTTTTCACATCCTTGGTTAACTTTATTCCTAAGTATTTTATATTTTTGGTGGCTATTGTAAATGGGCTAGTTTTCTTGATTACTTTTTCTGCATGTTCATTGTTGCAGTATAGAAATGCCACTGAGTGTTGTGTGTTGATTTTGTATCTTGCAATTTTGCTGAAATCATTTATCAACTCTAAGAGTATTTTTTGTAGAGGGTTTATGCTGTCCAATATATAGGATGAGTTGATAAGGAAACTGTTGTATGTGTACACGATGGAATACTACTCTGCTATAAAACAGAATGAAATACTACCATTCACAAAAACATTTATGGACTTACAGAAAATTATAGTAAGTGAAACAAGTGAGGCACAGAAAGAGAAATACCACGTATTCTCACTTATTTGTGGGAGCTATAAATGAATAAATACATAAATACACAAACAAATAAAGGGGGGGAAGAAGACACAACAATCACAATTCCTTGAACTTGTTAAGACAAGTGAACAGATATGATGTAGTGAGGCAGGGAGGGAAGAGAGATAGGGGGGAAAGAGGAATGCATAAAGGGACATGAAAATCAACTACAATGTATATTGAGAATTTTAAAAAATTAATTAATTAATTATTAATTTTTAAAAATTGCTATTCCAGTAAACACACAAATGATAAGAAATTGAAACAGATTTATTGCTGATAAAGAGAAAGTTTTATCTATCTAAATAGAAGATAAAGCAACCCAATACAATTCCCTAAACCAAAGCCTCATCCTGAGCAAGGCCCTAATTCTCATCAATTCTCTGAATGCTGAGAGAGAATAGGAAGCTGCAGAAGGAAGGCTGAAGATAGCAGGAGTTGTTTCATGATGTTTAAGGAAAGAAGACCTGCCCCATAATGTAAAAGTGCAAGATGAAGCAGCAAGTGATGATGTAGATGCTGTGGCTAATACCTAATTCTGATAGAATAGCCAAGATCCTTAAAGAAGGTAGCTACAGTAAGCAACTGATTTTCAGTGTAGACAAAACAGCTT
>NW_007779021.1:0-2041 GCF_000696425.1 Galeopterus variegatus
TGAAGATGGGCTGTTAGAAATAACACAAGCAGACAAAAAAAAAAAAGAAAAAAGTATCAAAGGCATTGAAGAAAATCAGAGAGATATCAGACTACTTAAGGCACTCAAATATCCAAGTTATGGGTATCCCAGAAGGGGAGGAAAAAGGAGATTGCATTGAAAACATATTCAACAAAATAGTGGCAGAATACTTTCCAGATATAGGAAAAGACACATATCTTCACATTCAGGAAGCTCAAAGATCCCCAAATGTATTCAACCCAAAAAGGTCTTCTCCAAGACATGTTATAGTCAAATTGGCAAGACTCAAAGACAAAGAGAGAATCTTGAGAGCTGCAAGAGAGAAGCATCAAATCATCTATAAGGGAGCCCCAATCAGGATAACATCAGACTTTTCATCACAAACCTTAAAAGCCAGAATGGAATGGGATGATATATTCAAAATACTAAAAGACAGAGATTGCCAGCCAAGAATACTCTGCAAGGCTATCCTTCCGAAATGAAGGGCAAATAGTATATTTCTCAGACAAACAAAAACTGTGGGAGTTCACTACCACACGACCACCCTTATAAGAAATTCTCAAGAGAATACTGGGTTTGGTACCTGAAAAATAACCACCATTGCCATAAAAACCCAAGAAAAATCAAAACCCACAAGTAAAATAAAAATGGCAACAATGAAGACAAAACAAAACAAAACAAAAAAGTTTATCTACAATGCAAGGAACCAACAAATACAGAAAACAAACAGTAAATCAGAAAGAAAGGAACAAAAGACACTTAAGACATACAAACAAAAATCAATAAAATGCTAGGAGTAAATCAACACCTTTCAATAACAACGCTTAATGTAAAAGGATTAAATTCCCCAATCAAAAGACACAGACTGGCTGACAGGATTAAAAAGGAGGACCCAACTATATGCTGCCTTCAAGAGACCCACCTCACCTATAAAGACTCACATAGACTAAGAGTGAAAGGATGGAATAAGATTTACCATGGAAACAGAAATTAAAAATGAGCTGAAGTAGCTATTCTTATATCTGATAAAATAGACTTCAAACTAAAAACCATAAAAAGAGATAAAGAGGGCCACTACATAATGATAAAAGGACTGATCCATCAAGAAGACATAACCATCATAAATATATATGCACCCAATGTTGGATCAGTCAGATTTATAAAACAAACTCTTAGACCGAAAGAAGGAAATAGACACTAATACCATAGTAGCAGGGGACTTGAACACCCCACTGTCAATATTGGACAGATCATCTAGGCAAAGAATAAGCAGAGAAACACAAGATCTAAACAACATTCTAGACCAATTGGACTTGGCAGATATCTACAGAACATTCCATCCAACAACCTCAGAATATTCATTCATCTCATCAGCACATGGATCATTCTCCAGGATAGATCACATATTAGGTCACAAATCAAGTCTCAACAAATTTTTAAAAATTGGAATTATTCCATGTATTTTCTAAGACCACAATGGATTAAAATTAGAATTCAAGAACAAACGTAATTCTGGAAACAATACAAACACATGGAAATTAAACAGCATTCTACTAAATGACATATGGATCCAAGAAGAAATCAAACAGGAAATCAAGAAATTTATTGAAACTAATGAAAATAATGATACATCATACCAAAACCCGTGGGATACTGCAAAAGCAGTACTAAGGGGGAAATTTATCACATTAAATTCTTACTTCAGAAAAATGGAAAGATGGCAAGTGAACAAACCTAACACTTCACCTTAAAGAACTAGAAAAACAAGAACAATCCAGACCCAAAGTTAGCAGATGGAAAGAATCATTAAGATCAGAGCAGAACTTAATGAAACTGAAGCACAAAAAACAATACAAAAGATCAATGAATCAAAAAACTGGTTTTTTGAAGAGATAAATAAAATTGACAAACCATTACCATGGCTAACTAAAAAAAGAAGAGAGAAGATTCAAATAAAAATTAGAAAAAGGTGATATTACAACTGATACCTCAGAAATACAAGGAATCATTAGAGACTACT